>NW_024069902.1:0-25507 GCF_009389715.1 Phoenix dactylifera
CAACAGCTTCCAGCTGCAATGTACTCAGCCTCAGCTGTGGATAAGGCAACTGAATTCTGTTTCTTGCTAAACCAAGAAACCAAATTAGCACCCAAGAATTGACATGTGCCACTTGTGCTTTTTCTGTCGAGTTTGCACCCGGCAAAATCAGCATCGGAATAAGCAATTAAATTTATGTCAGATTGTTTAGAATACCATAAGCCTACATTAGATGTCCCTACTAGATATCTGAAAATTCTTTTAACAGCTTGCAAGTGTGATTCCTTAGGACATGCTTGGTATCTAGCACACATGCAAACACTGAATAATATATCTGGTCTACTAGCAGTAAGGTAAAGTAAAGAGCCTATCATACCTCTGTACAATTTGCAGTCTATACTTTTACCTTTTTCATCTTTGTCAAGCTTGCAACTTGAGCCCATGGGTGTGCTGATTTCCTTTGCATCCTTCATCTTGAATTTTTCCAACATTTCCTTGATATATTTGGACTGACTGATGAAGATGCCTTCCTCTGATTGTTTTATTTGTAGCCCAAGGAAGAAGTTGAGCTCACCCATCATGCTCATTTCAAATTCTCCCTGCATAAGCTTGGCAAACTCTTGACAAAGACTATCATTAGTAGCACCAAAAATTATATCATCCACATAAATTTGCACAAGCAATAAGTCATTCCTTTTCTTTTAATGAAGAGGGTTTTGTCTACATTTCCTCTCTTAAATTTATTTTCAATTAGGAAATTACTTAATCTTTCATACCATGCCCTAGGGGCTTGCTTAAGTCCATACAATGCTTTATGCAATTTATAAACGTAATCTGGATGTAAGTGGTTTTCAAAACTGGAGGTATGTCCTACAAACTTCCTCCATTATTATAACCATTTAAAAATGCACTTTTTACATCCATTTGATAGAGTTGAAGTTCATGCAAGCATGCATATGCCAAGAGTAGTCTAGATAGCTCTAACCTAGGCAACAGGAGCAAAAGTTTCATCAAAATCTATTCCTTCGTCCTGATTATAGTCTTTGGCCAACTAGTCTAGCTTTGTTTCTTATAACTATTCCATCTTCATCTAGTTTATTTCTATACACCCACTTGGGTGCCTATAATTGAAACATTAGGAGGTCTTTTCATTAGGGTCCAAACTTGATTTCTTTCAAATTGATTTAATTCCTCTTGCATAGCATTTATGCCAATTTTCATCTTTTTCGGCTTCCTCTAGTGATTTAGGCTGTATTTGTGGAAACGAATGCAAGATAATTACTAGTATTTCTTAGAGAGGATCTTGTTCTTACCCCTTGTGAGGGATCACCAAGGATTAGATCCCTTGGATGACCAGTGCATACCTCCATTCCTTAGGAAGATCTCTTGATTTCTCGTTGGAGATTGATCTCTTCTTCTAGCTGAATTGTATCTTCCTTGATTTCATCCTCAAGTTGTTTGTCTTGTATGGAGAACTCCTTCATTCTGTCTTCAAGTATACCTGCATCACTATCCTTCTTCTTTTCTAGAAGAATCTCCATTAGTTCATCAAAAAACAACATGAATGGATTATTCAACAACGAGAGTTCTCTTGTTGAAGACCCTGTATGCTCTACTAGATGAGGAATAACCTAAGAAGATCCCCTCATCTGATTTAGCACTAAATTTACTTAGATTGTCCTTTTCATTGGTTTAAAATAAAACAACCGACAACCGAAAACATGAAAGTAGTTTATATTGGGCTTCTTATTTTTCATTAACTCATAAGGTGTTTTCTTTAAAATAGATCTGACTAATGCACGGTTTAAGAATGTGACATGCAGTACTTATGCTTCAGCCCAAAAATATTTTGGTAGATCCGATTCGCACAACATGGTACGAGCCATATCTGGCTAGTGTGCGATTCTTCCTTTCTACCCACCCCATTTTGTTTGGGTGTCCTA
This sequence comes from Phoenix dactylifera, assembly GCF_009389715.1. Classification (NCBI taxonomy): domain Eukaryota; kingdom Viridiplantae; phylum Streptophyta; class Magnoliopsida; order Arecales; family Arecaceae; genus Phoenix; species Phoenix dactylifera. The sequence continues at coordinate 1,923 of NW_024069902.1, forward strand.
GGGGCCCGAGAAATTGTGATTGATACCATTTTCGTCACAAAATTTTTCAAAGTGCTGATTTTCAAACTCGGTACCATGATCACTCCTAATTGCTTTTAGTTTAAGATTGAGTTCATTCGAAACCCTATTATGAAACTTGATAAAAGCGGGGAAAGGACTCATCTTTATGTGCAAGAAATGAAACCCATGTAAAACGTGAAAAATCATCAACAATTACAAGACCAAATTTCTTACCCCCCCCTAGACTAGCAGTTCTAGTGGGTCCAAACAAATCCATGTGAATTAGTTCTAGGGGTTTTGATGTTGAGACTATGTTCTTAGACTTGAAAGAACTTCTTGTTTGTTTTCCTAATTGACATGCAGCACAAATTTTGTTCTTTTCAAAGTCTATTTTTGGTAGTCCTTTGACTAGATCTTTTGTAATCAATTTAGAAATTAAATCCATGCTAGCATGCCCTAACCTACGATGCCATAACCAACTAGTCTCATTGACTTTGGGATCCATGGCTACAAGACATTGGCCATCCTTCATGGTGAGATCATCAAGGTCTACCATGTAAACATTTCCATGCCTATGTCCTGTAAGTATGATCTCATTGTCAACTGGACTACTAATTATGCATAGTTGAAAGATTCAAATGACACGTTTAAAGCCCTTGTCACAAAATTGACTTATACTTAATAAATTATGTTTTAGTCCATTAACTAACAATACATTGTCAATAAATCGAGGAGGGTGATATGGAGATTTTACCAACACCAATGATTTGACCTTTAGCATTGTCTCCAAATGGACTACTTGATGCAGGACGGAAGTACGGATTGAAATACAGAGAAAAAAAGAGGGGAAGAGGGGAAGAAGAAGAGGAAGAGGAGAGGAGAGGAGGAAGAAGTTGATTAATTTTCATGCAATAATTCATTAACTAAAAAAAAATAACAAATGCATGCCCTATATATATATAGGGCCACCAAATAACAAATAAGTCCTCATAAACAAAAAAACAATTCGAAATAGGTCCTCACAAGACAATATGCAAACTAATCCTATCAAAATAAATAATAATAAAAGAAAACATCAATCAATCCAGCCACAATGAAAGTGGCTGGACCGTCTTCCTGCGACGACCATAATCCCGCACAATAATCAGTCCAGTATTCGTGTCCGCACCAACTCCCCCCGGGTAAGAAGAAGTCGACCCCGACGAATGACTCTGGTAGTACTCCAAAAGATCTGGGTCAATGCGCTGTAACTCCGCACGGGTAATCCATGTAGTATCAGACTCCGGGCGTCCTCGCCAACGAACCAGAAAACGCTGAACACCCCCATCACTGGTAGAAACAGTCTGCTCATCTAAAATGGCATCAATTTGTTCTTTTTGTGCTGGTGGTAAAGTTAGATTGGTCGGAGATGGGATGGAATCAAGAAGAGGATTAGCATCAAGCTCAAGTGATGGCGGAGCGAAAGGATCAGTAGGAATAGAAAGGGGGCCCTTGTAAGCAACCAAATCCTCAATATTAAAAGTGGAGCTAATACCAAAATCAGAGGGAAGATCAAGAACGTAAGCATTAGTACCCACGCGTTGCAATACCCGAAAGGGCCCAGCACTACGAGCCTGCAGTTTCTTGACGGTTCCTGATGGAAACCGCTCAGGCCGAAGACGTATCATCACATAATCCCCAGTTTGAAATGATTTATCTCGCTTATGAGAATCAGCTTGTAGCTTATATTGAGCATTACTCATATGAATGCGCTTGCTAATTTCCTGATGCAGATTATGAATGTGCTGTGCAAATGCATGTGCAGACTCAGAAATGCGAATATGGGGGGACATAGGTAGGAGATCTACAGGTTTGCGAGCTTTATAACCATGGACCACTTCGAATGGACTCATCCCGATAGATCGATTGACTGATGAATTATATGCAAATTGGGCGACAGGCAGAATAGAATCCCAATTACGATTGTGATCCCCGACTAGACTACGCAGAAGGTTACCTAGACTTCGGTTGACGACTTCGGTTTGGCCATCGGTTTGAGGATGATAGGCCGTAGAAAATTTAAGTTTGGTGCCAACCAGATGCCACAAGGTTTTCCAAAAATAGCTCATGAAACGGACATCCCTATCAGAGACAATGGTTTTTGGTAAACCGTATAACTTAACAATCTCATCAAAAAATATCTTGGCTACTCGAGAGGCATCAGAAGTTTTGGAACAAGGAAGGAAGTGGGCCATTTTAGAAAAACGATCCACAACCACAAAAATGGAGTCATGTTTCCGAAATGTGCGAGGAAGGCCGAGTACGAAGTCGATACTAAGGTCAAGCCAAGGGCGATCTGGGACAGGTAATGGAGTGTATAGGCCAGTATTTTGTTTTTTGTGCTTAGCTAGTTGACACGTGCGACACTGTCCCACAATTTTAGCAACATCCCGTTTTAAACTTGGCCAAAAAAATTGACGTTCAACTTCTTCTATGGTCTTATCACGGCCAAAATGTCCAGAGAGACCACCGGCATGTACTTCCCATATCAAGAAATCGCGCACAGAAGTGCGCGGAATGCAGAGCTTGGAAGCTTTGAACAAGTACCCGTCTTGTAGATAAACACCATCAATCAAAGGTCCTTGTCCATCAGCAAGGGCATTATAGAGTTGGCCAAAATCTGGGCAAGACAAGTAATCGAGCTTAAGTCTATCAAAACCGGTGATGGAAACAGACATGGCGGACAACAGAGTTACTCGACGACTTAACGCATCAGCAGCTTTGTTCGCAGCACCGGACATATGCTTGAGAACAAAAGTGTAATCCTGGAGGAACTGAACCCACTTGGCATGTCGATGATTAAGTTTTTTCTGGGAATTAAGAAAACGAAGTGCTTCATGGTCAGAATAGAGAACAAATTCATTAGGAAGGAGATAATGTCGCCAATACCGTAGGGCCTGGACTATGGCATAAAATTCCTTGTCATAGGTGGAATATCTTTGTCTAGCCTCATTCAGCTTTTCACTAAAATAGGCTATAGGATGACGTTCTTGACTAAGCACACCACCTATTCCTAAGCCAGATGCATCACATTCCACCTCAAAAACTTTGTTAAAATCAGGGAGTCGCATAACTGGCGCTTCCGTCATTTTTGTCTTAATGTCATCAAATGCTTTAGCGGCTGCGCGTGTCCACTGAAAATCACCTCGTTTAAGACAATCAGTGATAGGTGACATAAGTGTACTGAAGCCCTTAATGAAACGACGGTAAAATGTGGCCAGGCCGTGAAAACTACGGATGTCAGTAATATTCTTAGGTTCAGGCCATTCAACAATTGCGGTGATTTTCGCAGGATCAGCAGATAAACCTTCAGAGGAGACTATATACCCTAAGAAGTTTACGTGAGTAGTGAAAAATGAACACTTCTTAAGGTTAGCATAGAGGCTCTCGTTGCGTAAAGTCGTACAAACTTGCCTTAAATGGCCTAAATGTTGCTCCTTAGTTTGACTATAAATAAGGATATCGTCAAAGTACACGACTAAAAATTTGCCCATAAAAGGTCGGAGTACTTGAGTCATCACTCGCATAAATGTACTTGGAGCGTTTGAGAGGCCGAAAGGCATTACCAGCCACTCATAGAGGCCATCTTTTGTCTTGAAGGCTGTCTTCCATTCATCTCCTGGACGAATCCGGATTTGATGGTAGCCACTTTTTAAGTCAATCTTGGAGAAAATCGAGGCACCTGCCATCATATCCAGCATATCGTCGAGCCGGGGAATAGGAAAACGGTATTTGACCGTGATTCTATTAATAGCCCGACTGTCTACACACATTCGCCAAGTCCCATCTTTTTTTGGAGTAAGAAGGGCAGGTACGGCACAAGGACTTAGACTCTCGCGAATAAATCCCTTTTGTAGGAGCTCGTTAATTTGCTTTAGGAGCTCTGCATGATCAGAGGGGTTCATCCGATAATGGGGCAGGTTAGGAAGGGTAGCTCCCGGGACTAGGTCAATGGCGTGCTGAATATCACGCAAAGGGGGTAAATGATCTGGAAGGTCTTCCGGAAAAACTTCTTTGAACTCCTCGAGAATAGCGAGGGATTCAGCCGATAATGTGCTTTGAAGATGTGGCTGAAATGCTTTAACTAGCAGGGCAAACACCGGAGAGTCCTTAAAGACGTTCCTCTCAAATTCCGTGGGGTTAAGGATATGCAGTTCCTTCCCCTTTGATTTACTCTTGTCTGTACTCTTATTTAGCGTTTTGGGCCGTAAAGGATTAAGCTTAATCTTTTTACCCTGGAATACAAAGGAGCAAGAGTTAGTTCGACCGTAGATGGTGACATCGAGATCGAACAACCAAGGCCTACCTAATATCAGATGACCTACGTCCATTGGGAGTACGTCACACCAGACAGTGTCTTTATAAGAGAGGATTTGAATAGGTACAAGACACCGTTCCTTAATGTGAATGGACGACGTGTCGATCCAAGAGACCTTATAAGGGTGAGGTTGGGACACAGGAGTCAGACCCAAGCGTGCGACAATGCTGGAAGATATCGCATTAATGCAGCTTCCGCTATCAATGATAACTTTACAGTCTTTTTCGCCGCATTTAATGTAAGTGTGAAAAATTGAGGTTCGTCTCCAGTCATCAGTCTCTTTAGGCTGGGTAATTGCACACCTTACTACATTCACAGTGGATCGGTCAGGTTCGTGGGCAATTATCCGGGGAGTAGGTCGGATACAACCTAAAGTGTGTGATTCTTCCTCAATTCTGGTGGCTGATCGTAAAGGAGTCGCGATCCATGGAAATAGTTGATCAATTGGAATGTAGGAGTAGTCAGGATTGCAATCCAATCCTGATCGTGGGGAGAGTTTGTTTTATTATTTTAGTTTTGGTTCTTTATTAGCTACTTGATTAAAATTGGCAAAACTACACTATTAATTGACACTTCTAATTTATATAGGCTAATCATACGTTAAAATCATATCATCTAGAAACAAATGCCTGGCATTTCACCAAAAATATGAGGCAAAGTGTTATTCCCCGGCATTTTCCAGAAGCTAGCAATGTAATATATATTGCCAATTCCAAGGATTCCGCAAGATATCTGGTAATTTGTAATAAATATAAAGCAAATCGTTATTTTCAGCATTTCTCAAAATGCTGCTAATATAATGTCGGGGATTCCAAATTTTGTTATGGTGAGTGTTGGTTGAAAAGCAAGAAGCTATTAACATTGATATTTACAATCCAATGTCATAACAAGACATAAATGACCCTTTTCCATTGTTCACAATTTTGGAACCCGATCCCCTGAATCCTAACCTGAGCATGTTTGAGTGTTCCATTATGAAACAGGTGGCGTACATCAAAAGAAAAAGAAAGTTGGTCTTAAGGGCTAATGACGTTTGAAATAATGTTTGCTCTCTATGATTTTCTGGGGCTGATCATGTTTACCCAAACTACTAATTGATCAATGAATATCTGACACATTTATACAAGTGTTGTCTTCCTCATTTGTTTAAGTTTATTCAAAATTGCATGCATTTGGCATGAATGAATTATATAATGTAACTAGTTTTGTTATATGATTTGATAAAGTTATATAAATTCTATAGGATTAATAATAATTTTGAAATCCTTCATTTCCGCATTTCAACTTTTAACTTATGGCCATTGATATTACACATCTCAGATTTTTGCATAGTGCAACATATTTGTCATATATAAACAAATACAAAGAATCCATTCACAAATGAATTTTATTCCCTACCATATGTTTGCACTATCAGATTATTAATTTTCTATATATTGGAAAATGTTGTGCATCGAAATTGATCATAACTCATACGAGGGGCCGTTCAACCAAAGCTCGCCACGAGCTAGTGCACCACTAGTTAGGGCCAACCACTTGGCATATTCAAAAGTGCACGGCCAAGTTTAAATTTCAAAAGCCCCTGCAACACCATAGCCGAGATCCTAGGAGCCTCCGAAACCATGCCGACCTAACAGGCGGGGTGCAATCTATGTGGAGAACACCCACGTCCGATATTCGGAACGTGTGAAGGTCTGGTACATTAGAGCCTCTTGTTCTTTGAGTATCGTCTTGTCTACGAAAGATCTCTAGGTAAGTGCTCGAATACTCCGACAGATTATAGCTTTCTTCTGTTCCTTGAGTACCGTCCTGACTTAGGCATCAGAGGGTTCTCTATCGGACATGCCCCAGCAAGAAGACTTTCTAGTCTGTGTTGTTTCAGATCGGAGCGCAGTTGCAGACCGGCATCTTGGAAACTGCCACCCACGTCGAATCTCAACCCAGCACAATCCAAGTAGTCGATCACTGAGTTCTCTAGTACCAATACTTCACTCGCTTGGCACCTAGAGCTGGCCGGTTTTTAATGGTAATAGAAGAAACATGGATTAAACATTCTCCTCGTATTTAGATACACAAATCTTCTGGAACAATGGTCGACAAGGGTTAATCTTCTCTAAATCCTAAATCTTGGTCCATGTTAGGGTTCGGGGTATCAGGTCCAACCGTGTTCAAAGAAACCCTCACACGTGTAACTTCCCGAGTCACGCACGTCCGCCTCTCGGCCAGAGCCTTCGTCACTGTGTTTTCGAATACGCTGGCCATGGATTTATTATTATTTCATGCCATCACACAGGGAACCCTCGGCCCCTCTTCGGTCTAGTCCCCGAGTCTCCTTCTCAACCCCCGCCTCCACCTCCACCACCTCCTCCTCCTCCTCCACTATCACCACCACCCCCTCTTCTTCCTCCACGCGCGGCGGCGACGACAACGTCCTAGCAACCGAGGGAAGGGGCGGAGATGAGCGTGTGGAACTACGTGGTGACGGCCCACAAGCCGACCAACGTCACCCACTCCTGCGTGGGCAACTTCACCAGTCCCCAAGAGCTCAACCTCATCATCGCGTAATTTCTCCCCCTTTCTCTAGGGTTTCAATGTTTGATGTCGATTCCCCCTTGCTAGCTCTTTTGGTTCATTCAAGCTTTTCTGATTCTAGGGTTCGGGTCTGGACCGGGATTGCTCGCTTTAAATATACGCCCATTTATCTGTATTGTGGCTTGGTGTGGTATTTTTGGGGAATTTGTTAGGGTTTTCTTCGATTTGCTATGGAGTTGTACATTTCTCAGGAAGAAAAGATTCCCTTTTTTTTTATTCAAGGGTGATTCATTATTTTCCTAATCAATTTGTCTATTTTGCTTTTTTTTTTTCAAATTTTTTTACTATTTATGATTTCTTTGTAGAACATAAAATGGCCGAACTATGGACACGGCAATGTAGTAGTTTCTTTTATGTTCTTGCATAAACAATGATAAATGAATAAATTTCTCTCTCCCTCCCGGCCTCCCTCCTGGCCTCCCTCCTGTGCACTTCCCCCTCCCCTCTCTTCTTCTCCTCCTTGCCGCCCCCCTTCCCTCTCCTCCCCTTTCGATCTCTTTCTCAACTTCTTTTTCAAAGGTTATAATTTTGAAGCTGGATGTCTATTGGGACTTTTAGGTTTAGGCGTGCAAGTATGCATAATTTTTTTGCATCATCTAGTAGCTTCTCCTTATTCTAGAAATTGTGTATGTTGATTCTACGGTTCCCTGCTGTATGTCTGCTAAGTAGCCTTTTTCTTTATTTTTACAGTAAATGTACTCGCATTGAGATCCATTTGCTTACTCCTCATGGCCTACAGGTAACTAAGCCGTTTGTCTTTATAAATTTTCTTTATCCATTGAAGAATAGCTGTGAGCACAAATTGAAGATGTGGGATGAGGATATTGTTTAACTATTATCAAGTAAGCAACTAACAAAGATTTTTGTTGAGTTTGATGTTTTATTTGAAGTGAAAAGAGACTATAATGCTAAAATCTGCATGTACAAGGTCAACGAAATGTCAGGCAAATTCTATGATTCCATTCATGGTCCAGATACATGCACTAATATGACCCTTGGGTCCTTGAAAGCGAGTTAGAATTTTCCATGAATGGCTTAAAAATAATTCCTAAGAGTCTAGGAAAGCAAGATAAGAAAGAAAAAGCTAGAAGCGAACCAGTTGCATAACAAAGAATTCATGAATCGGTTTTACATGAAGGAAATGCTAGAAGCCAATGGATGACCCCCTTTCAATCATCCAATAGATATTGGTGAATGGAATAAAAAATGAAATTGCTTATGATGGGTTCTCTTCTGAGTTGAATGTGGAAGTGAGACAAGTGAAGTGTACAATTTTAATTTGGTGATTGTCTTTAAGCTTAATTTAAATACCATTATGTATATAATACATATATATATATATATACATATATGTATATATGTAAATATATCTGTATATGTATGTATATGTATTTAGATATATGTATGGATGCATGTATATGTCTGAATATATGAATAGATGCCAACGTTTTTGCTAACTGTAGAGATTTAAAACAATTATGCAGTGGAATTGCTGCCTTTGTTATCCTTTGATTCCCTTGTTTGGGAAATGGTTTCACCAATTGTCTTTGTTAATAAAAGCTAGTTCTGCATCGACACTTGAACCATGAATCTTAAAGGTATTGAGCTTCATTGCAAATCTACTTGTATTTTGTGTTGCCTGGGCACTTGCTTCAACTAGAAGAATTTGTCTAAGATATGTATCAGCGAGCCAGATATGTGTCAAAACACTTAGATACTTCTCAAACTCTTTAGTGATTGACATGGATTTGAATTATTCCAAAACTAAGTTTGACCCACCATAAATTATTAGATATGGGTCTCTGTTCTGTCTAAGGATTGCTAAAAAATATTGGTAATAAAATTAGTTTCTGAGATATCTTGTTTCTTATATTTATTAGCTAATTTGGGAGTTTGGATGAGAAATTTATATTGAAAGACCTCAACTTTTAGTGGTTTCTTATCTGCAATATTTGAAATACAGGCACATGTATACATATGCATATCTATATATATAAGTATGTAGATACATACATATGTACATATGTATAAATATAATTACATCAAAGTTCTTTTTCCTATATGCACTTATTTCTCCATTTTCCTCCAGCTGAATTGCATAGATGTCTGATCTGATTCTTGCATCTGCATCCAATTGTTTCTCCAACTATTGCCATCCACTTGAAGCATTTTACGTACAAATTAATTACAGATGTATCATTTGTTTGCTTTCTGCCTCCTTTTTTGAACCATGGATTATCTCTTTTTGTTTTGGCTTTTATGTTTATAAGCATGAGTGCTCTGTTTATTTTTTCTAGCAATTTGCATCCTGGATGTAAGTATCTGCCCTATGCATGTGTAAGTGTTCCTCTTAAAAAAAAAGATAGAAATGCATGTGGAAGTGATTTTTATTGTTGCAGCCCATGCTGGATGTTCCAATATATGGAAGAATTGCAACACTTGAACTTTTCCGTCCTCATGTGAGTATCCATCTTTTATTTTCTTGCGATTTTGATGGATCCTATTTCTTTGCATATATGGTTTTTAAATTGATTCTATTTGATCTTGTCATCTTGTAGGGTGAACCTCAAGATTTCCTATTTATTGCTACAGAAAGATACAAATTTTGTGTTCTTCAATGGGATGCAGAGACTTCAGAACTCATCACAAGGTTAAAAATGAGTTGCACCCTTCTTTTTCCTTGCTTACTTTTCTAGAGAAAGTTCGTTAATCTTCAACATCATCTTGAAGTGCATAAAAATAAGTGCATAAAAATAAAATATATATTTTCAGTGATGTTTCTATGTCTTCATAATTCAAAGTCACAGTTCAAGCCTTGTAGAAGATAGAGTGAGTGTAGCAAAAATTCAAATGTATGTTGTTGACTTATGAACATGCCATATGTATATATTGGTCGACATGAGCACCTCCACGATAGTTATCATATGCGAATTAATCTGCAGTTGTACCCTCTAAATTAGTTTGTCACCCTTGTATATATATCAGATTATCTACAATTTTATTCTTTGAAAATGCCCTAGTATCTATGTCCTAGGAAAGGAGAAAAATTAAATCTTGAGATATCAGAAATCACCTGGTACTTAACTCATCTGATTGTATCCACCTCTTAGGAAGGGAGAAAGATCTTTAGATATCAGAAACCAACTGGTATATCACTTGTGTGATTGTATATGTCAATCTTAGGCTTTTCACTTCTGTGTTCTTACACAGCAGATCACCCTGTCTTCACACAATCACCATTACATATCAGTTCATGTCAGTTATGTCTGTAGACTATTTTTTTGAAATGCTTTGGTAGTTTCAATGGTGAAATGCTTTAGCACTTTAATTTTTAGTGGAGAAATGCTTGGTACTTTAATTGGTCTAGGAACTTTGTCATGTGTCCTTTTGCTAGTAGCTAGTATAGCCAAGGAATTTCCTGGAGCATCTTCTCTCTGATTTAACTCTAGCCATCATCTATTTGTATTTTAAATGTTCTTTTAAGCTGTGCAATCTTTCCATGAAACAAAGAAGTAAACTTCTTCTCGAGTAGTAGTTCTTTCTATTCATGCAGTCTTCCATTACATATGCATCTGAGCACATGCTTTTGTGACGTGCAGAGCTATGGGAGATGTTTCGGATCGCATTGGTCGCCCAACAGATAATGGACAGGTAAGAGGATGATCTTTTCTTTTTTCCCTGTTCATTTCTCTATCTGGTACGGAAATATGAGTTGAACTTGAAGACATTAAGGCATATATTCAGTGAACCTGGATTCCTACAGAATTACTTTTCATTTGCTTTCCAAACAAAATTGAAAGATTAAAAAGCCATGCTGAGAAGCCCTTGAGTTTATTAATTTGGGACTTCTCTCTGGTAGCTATATCCTGTATCTGGCTGGCTCATTGGAATCCTTTTGCTGATATATTTGGATATGCAAGGTGCAGTTTCATCTAGGGCTCCTCTGAACTGTTTGGAGTTGGAGATAGTTTTTGGGACATGCTTGTTTCCGTGATCATATCTAGTTTCTCAAATCTAAGCTCCATTACCGCATTGGTGGAAGTGAAGGATCACTTGCAGACGTCTCTAATTCCATGGAACCACTTATTTTTGGTGAGCAATGAAGTAGATGGTTTAGGTTCCGTTTGGCAAAGATTTTGGTGGGTTAGAAAGCACTTTTTAACCCTCCAAAAGCACTTTTGAATGATATAGTGGTGTTTGGTAAAAAATCGGACAATTGTTATAGTTTTGTTAGAAAGCTGAAAACGTCTATTTGGAAAAAGCTTTATTTTGGAGCTTCTCCCCAAAAGTGCTTTCTGGTCAATGTTGGGAAGCTGTTTTGGTTTTAATGAATTTTTTCTGATGACCAAAATGTCCACCAACAAATCTTATGATTACATATTATATCATATCATATAATATAATAATAAATTAATATTATATTATATTATAATATTATAATATTATAATATATTATATTATTATAGTAATACATAATTATAATATAATATACTCTTATTATAATAATAATATAATTTACTATTAATAATATAACAAGATAATGTTAGATTATATTACATTATATTATATTCTATTCTATGATTATATTATAATAATGTTATGTTATTAAAATATAAACATATAATATAAGATAATATTATTATATTACAATAATACGATCTAATATGATAATATATAATAATAATATAATATAATCTATTAAATTATAATCTATTATTAGATTAGATTCTAATCCATTATATTATATTATATTGTTACGTTATATTACAATATTATTATATAATATTATATTACATTGTAATAATATTATACTATTAATAATATATCATTATATCATATCATATTATATTATATTATTATGCTATAATATTTAATATTATATTACAATATTATAATAATATTATACAATATAATAATATTTTAATATGTAATATTATATTGTATTACACTCCGCTATGTAACAATATGCCATATCCTTTATTGTCATTTTATCATACCAATAATATTTTTTTATTTTGGTTACCAAATATATGTTAAAATTTTACAGCACTTTAGAAATATAATTAATAAACAACAATTAGCTTTTTATAAAAATTCTACTTCTAAATGCTTTACTTTTCGAAAGTTCTACTTCTAAAAGCTCTAAGGGGGCATTTGGTATGAGGTGATCGTCCCAGGATCAAGGTTGATATGGGTGGAGGCAAGGTTCGCCGTACCGGTACCGAACCCTGTACCGGTGCCGCACTAGTATAGGCGTACCGAGTGTCGGTACGGTACCGTACGCTCGGTACCGACCGTACCGACATTAGTGTACCGATACCGGTACCTATCGGTACGGGTACGGTACGCTTGGTACCGACCGGTACCAACCGGTACAGCGAACCTTGGGTGGAGGTGATAAGATCACCGTGTTTGGTTGCACCATGGTGATCCTACGTAGCGATGATCCTAAAACACCTTCACTTCTCTCAAATCACCACCCAACTCGGTGATGGAATACCCATCCTTGAGGTTGGAAATCCAAGATCACTTCAAGACAGTGATCATATGTTGAAAATTAAATACAAAAATACCCCTCAATTTAGCAGAAAAATTGATATATCAATATACCATCAATATATTATGCTAATGTTATATATATAATATTATGTTGATATTATATATTATACTAATGATATATATATTATATTATAATATACTTCTAATCATATTATTATCCTATTATTATTGAAGGATAATTTTAAATTATAGTAGAAATATATTATTATATTTTATATTTATATAATGAAAATATTTAATATATCTCCTATTTACCTTATTTTCTTAATCAAAATAATTATTAATATTAAAAAAATATTATAAGTATAAATAAAAATATTAATTCTATAATGAAAAATAGCATATTTTTAAATGATTAATAATTTATAGGAGTAATAAATATATTTTTATAGAATATATTAATAATTAATATATTGATAAATATATTAATATTTTACTGTAATATATTTTATATGATTAATAAATGTATGATAAGGGCTACTAAAAGTAGAATATGTGATAAAATTATGGAGCTATTATAGGAATTAGCATATTGACTTATATTTTTGATTCATGAGAATTAAAAATATATAAAAAATCCATCTAAGATATATCAGGGGTATTTGTGGTATTATGTGGTCGGTGATTTTGGATCCCCGTACCATACCAAACAAGTTACTCATGGATATCCGGAGATTTTTAATCACTGGATGATGGCCTATCAAACACATTGATCTTAGATCACTGGTGATCAAATCATCCCAGTATTTGGATCACCGGAGATCTTAGATCATTGTGGTGATTCTGTTGGGGTTACCAAATGCCCCCTAAAAGCTCTACCGCCAACGACAATAAATAGGGCCTTAGTCTTAGAGTATGTCTGAAGTTGAATGGTGATGCATGTTTAAAGCATTGCTGTTAGTATTGGTGCAAATTGTGGGTTGCGTCTGACCATGGATGGGGGTGAAGGAAAGAGTGATGCATCAAACTTAGCTTGGAGGGCTTGTTATAACACAATTTAGGGCCCGTTCTTTGGTGGGTAAAAAACTTACCCAGAAATATGCATTTTTCTAGGTAAATATTTCTCAGGCAACATTTAGATAGAAAAATAATTTGTTCATGTTCTTTTATGCATTGGAAAATAGCTCCGAAATCTATTACCATGTTTTTTGCATTACGGCTTTCCCAAATAAGTTGCTAAGATCGATCCATATTTTTCATAATACCCTTTATTACATAAATATTATTATATATAATTATATTATATTATATATAATATAATATAGATAATATAATATTTTAACATATTATATTATAATATTATATAATAATGATATTATTATATTATAATAAAATATAATATGTTATATTTGAATATAATATTGCTATATTATAATAATAACATATTATTATAGGATAATAATATTATATTATATTATTTTATATTATATATTATATCATATCATATCATATCATATTATATTATATATAGTATAATATGTAATAACATATAATATAATATATTATGTTTTATAATATCATAATATATATTACATTATATTATATTTTATGCTACAATAATATATATTATATTATATTTTATAATATAATAATATACATTAAAATATATTTTATATTATATTTTAGGGATAAACAAAAAAATTATTTTTCCGGCTGATGGGAAAATGACTTATCCATCTCTTAGGTGGGTAAGACTTTCCCCCTATTTCATGGGTAAATGCTACCTATGGAAAAATAATTTATCCATTGAAAGAAGCACAAGAACATGGGTAAGTTGGTCAATGGAAAAGTTGACCAATTTTTCTGTGATATTTACCTGCTAAAGAATGGATCCTTAATGAAATATGCCTGGGCTATCTAATCACTCAATAATTCTTCTAGGCTTACTCATTAAATTTCAAGAGGTAGGAGGTCTCCCAACATTTGAATTAATTGGATAGGATAGGGCATTTTGCTTAACACTTGGTTCTTACATGCAATCAAAATATGATTGCTTATTGCATTAAACTTGTGTAGGAAGGCTTTAATGGTATCTCAGCTATATCAATTGAGGATGTTTTAGGGGAATGGAGTTTTTTCTTTCCTTGTACTTAGAGAGACCAAGTAATTGTTTTAGGTGATGAGCTTCATTTGTGAAAAATGTTTCCCCACAATTCTACATACTTGCAGACGCATACAAAGAAGCATTTACAATCACATTTTTTAGCTATATTTTGTTGTTGTCTGTTGGGTGATTGCAACAGCAGATGCTTTGTAACTATGGTGATGCTTTATCGGATCATCATAGCAGTTGTATTTTCTCTATTTTTTGGTGTATTTTTCAGTCATGGTCTTAAGGAGTGCTTGTATATATTGATGCATGATTATAGGCAATTATTGCAGACTTTCTTCTTTCGTAGGGGATCATAGAATTATTTCAGTGGTAGTTCTTGTCTCTGTGTGTTTGCCATGCTCAGTTTTTGAGGTTTTAGCCTCTAAATTATGTGAGTTGCTATCTCAGTATCTCTTTTTTCCCTTGTAGATTGGCATAATTGATCCAGACTGTAGATTAATTGGTCTCCACCTATATGATGGTTTGTTCAAGGTGATAACTTAGTCGCTCATTTTATTGCAACATTTAATTCTTGTGTTTTTTTTACCCGTAATGTTTAGATGTAATACAAAATAGAGGAATCCTGAACCTTTGAGTGCTAACTGAGAAGTTTTCAATATTTAATTTCTCTGTTGTTTCCCCAGGTCATACCCTTTGATAACAAAGGACAACTAAAGGAAGCATTCAACATCAGGTACCAGGAAATGTAGTATTAAATAGTCATTAACCATTTAACAAGTATTCTGGGAAGACTGAATTATTTATGTAGAAATTAATGTATATCTTTGTTTTTTGTAAGTGTTCTAATGGAAATTTATTCATCTGTTTATCATTGTATATTGCTGTTTGATGCCTTAATAGGAGCAGCTTTGCTTACCATTGCTGTCTGGTGGTGAAAAATATTTTTATTAGTATAAGATGATCCTATCATGGGGTAGTAGAAAAAGCATGTGTTACCTCTATTATTTTTATTACCCTATTAAATACTTCTATATTTGTGAACCATCTGTTTGTTGTTTGATCATCCTTGAATAACCTTCTTTTATGGACATTTTTTTTGCACATCATTGTTATTTCTTATTTTTTGATATTGTACCTCTATAACTATTTGTATTATATTGTACTATGTATATTTATTTATTCCAACCTATTTGGATACATGCAAAGCATGATAGTGAATTTCTGATCATAGTAAAAGATTAGTCAGCACAAACATTTATTTCTCATTAAAATTCTATTTTTCCTTACTTATAAGCTTTTGTATGGTCTTAAAGAATTGGAAGAAGAAAGTTGGTTGAGTTTCTTGAAGTTTCTCACTCGAATCTCATCAAATTTTCATCTCGCAACTAGAAACAAATATGAATAGGAAAAGATAGAGCTGATACTAAATCTCAAATCCTCTTTGCAAGATGAAAAAACACCCATAATTATATTCTTAGAATGCGTCAAACTTACCATAACCTAACTTGGCTGAGCAAAATGGACTTAGGTCTTAAGATGCTCAAGAAAGAAACGATATATGAATTGCCTATTAATTGCTATGCAATTTAAAGAAATTCCCATTCTATGTCTTACACTTCGCAAAGTTTGATCTTCAAGAATATATTTATATATAGACTTACAGCAGAAGTCTCCTCTGATGATTTGAGGACTATTCAGAAACTTATAAATTAAATTAAAGCTTCTGGGCCTTTAACTTTTTGAGAAACTATTTCTTACCTAGGCACACACATAACTGAATGGAATCACAAACATGGTAAAGATATCGACAAATGCCAGTTTATTGGCTTATGGGCATTTGATATGCGAAATGGATATATAAGATGATGGGTGTAAAATATAGATGCACTTAAAAAAAAATTAATGCAATTAGTATGATTCTTAATTTAGTATTAGAGATTTTATAGGATGTACCATATGGATTCTAGCCAAGGATGGTGGAATCGTCTTGAACCGCTTGGTTCGGGGGGGTATCGAGCCGTATTGGCGGCGGATCGGGATGGTTCTAGCTTTCAAATCAAGAAATCAGTGGAGGGGGAGAGGGAGAAGGAAAGAGAGGAAAAAAGAGAGGGAGGTAGGGAGAGGGGGAGGAAGGAAAGGAGGGAGAGGCGGCGGTGAGCGAGGGCTGCTGGGCTAGACTCAAGGTAGGGGGGAGAGAGGACTTTCGAAGCTCTCTCTTCTTTGTGCGTCGGAACAGGGGCGGAGCCCCTAGGGATTTCGGCCCCCTTTTATATGTTTTTTGAATTTTTTTAAAGTGAAGTCGACAGCCACTGCTGACTTCACTTATTATTTTCTTTTTTTTTTAATTTTTTAAGTGAAGTAGGCACACGTTGTTGACTTCATTTCAAAAAGTTCAAAAAACAGTAAAAGGGGGCCGAATTCCCTGTTTCCTTTCGAAATAGGGGCTCTGCACCTGTTCCGATGCACGAAGGAGAGAGGGAAAGCCCTCTCTTCCCCTCTCTCGATCCTGTTCTGGCAGCCCTCACTCATCGATGCTCTCTCCCTCTCTCCATCCCTTCCTCTCCCTCTCCCTCCCTCTCTCTCTTTTCATCTCTTTCCTTCTCTCTCCCCCTCCCTCCTTGCTCTCTCCCTCCCTCCCTGCCTCTCTCATCCTCTGTATCTCTCTTTTCTTCTCTCTCCTTCTCCCTCACCCCATCCCTTGCCAGTTGGCCTATTGGTTCATGCTGGAATAGCACAAACATGGGGGTGTACTTTACCATATCGTCAGCTTACTGGCCTGGGTGCTAGTTCCGATATTGCAGACCTTGATTGTAGCAATAGAAACCCAAGAACATGTCTTGAATATGCATACATAAGGATATATATGGATGCATACAAATACTAAGTCCATTGATAGCATAATTACATTCAGAAATGCATGCTGAAGTTCTTGTGTTGCCTTAACATGTGCAAATACTGATATGCCCTTAAGTTTTGTCTACTGCAACATGAACACTTATCCCCATGTGATTTATTGCATTCAGTGCTCAGTATGCAAGTTGCAGCAAGTATACTTATCCCCATGTGAGTTTTGTGTATAAACTCACAAATCTATTCTCGCAATTATATAAATTCTAGAATTGGGGTTTTGATGTTTCATTAAGTTAAACATAGATCATAGTTGTCAAGTAGCCTAGTCGACCCAGGCAATGGACCCTCCTATAGCTCAGGTGATTGCTCAAGCAATTTGGTGACCTCCTAAGAGATCATTTTGTACAGAATTCATAAAATAATTTATGCCTTCATCTATTTCTAGACATAGGGCTGATGTCCAGAAATAATTTATGTCTTCTAATTCAATAATTAACATATTACAACACGATTCTTTTTCATAAACGAAAATATTTAAAGAGGGCACTGATAGCTTTGGAGTCTTGACAGCTGTCATATGTAAAATATTATGAATGCAGGTATATTACATATCAACAATAATTACTATCCGATGTTAGATGGTTACTAATATGATACTATCTTATATGTACTTTTTTTTCAATATTTTTGCTGCTGAATGGTGGATTCATTTTGATTTGTCCGCGAGAAATCTTAAGCGGTTAGCTATCCGGATCCTCTCTCAGACGGTCTCCTTGAGTGGTTGTGAGCGCAACTGGTCCACTTTTGTCCCCATCCATAGCAAGCAGAAGAAACCGTTTGACATATAAGTGCTTCAATGACCTTGTGGTATATTCACTACAATCTAAGGTTGAGGCTAAAATGCATTTAGGAGAAAGTAGAGCTAAAGTATACAGATTCGATCTATAATGTTTTTGTTGACGATAAGGATGATCCTATGATCGGATGGCTTATGGACCAGCAGCCGAAGCCGGAGCTTGATGAGCCATGATTGTTTCTACTATTGGCCAATTTTGTAGCTAGCGAGGTTAGGATGGATGTAGGGCAATGGGCAGATTGCAACATTTCATTCATCCTTCCAGTTGATCAGTTATAGCCACATTGGTCATTGAGGAGCCGATCATCATATGACTTTTTATTCGAGATATTCTTCTAAAGATATGATTGAGAGTTGTTTCAACGAAGGTACCACGCTATCCGGTCGATTCAATCGGGAGGGTGACATCCATCCTTCCAACATAACTAGGTAGGGAGGGGCACGAAGGGGTAAGTAGACAGTTGCTCGGCGCAGTAAAAAAGAAAAAGAAAAGATAGTTGCAATCTCGATGGAGAGTGTGGAAGAGTCAGTTCACTCAAATTTAGAGACCAGGAAGAACAACGGTGACAATTTTGGTGATCATGGATCTGCTGGCCAGGGAGTGTAGGACATGAGACCATCGTTTATGAGACAACTGCAGAGTGGTCTTCGATTCACCTATGAGTCTCAGTTTACGCATGTCACACAGGATAGAGATTATGATGTACGATCTAGTACAGCCCGCGAAGATACGATTGTATATTGGAGATTGGCTTCTCGAGGTTATTCAGGAGGGCATGATGCAACTGCAGATGACCTCGCACGTGGAGTAGGATCTATAGATATATCAGATTTCAAGTCGTATGCTGGATCCTATTACTTGCAACCTATGACCCATACGGATATGAATATAAATATGGTGCTTTTGAGGCATCGTCTTCTGGTGACTACTGCCCTATGTAGCCTGAAGCATTTTACGGGTGAGATTTTGCTATGGGTACATCAAATGGGCTCCTCTACAGCTGTATTATCCGCTAGAGGACATCTCTCAGAGCTAGAGGTACAAAGAGAGATCCAAGAGTGGCTATAACCTATAGCATGTTCCTTATGGGATGAGCATATTGGACTACAACGCCTTTTAGTTAGAGGGGTAACTGATGTGCCTCCTAATTATGCTAATGATCCGGATATCTATGAGAGGCATCACTACTCGACGAGATTTTAGATGTCGATATGTAAGTTGTATTTTAAATATATGTAATTGATTATATCATATTATATTTTGTATTCCCCTAATTAATTTTAGGATATTTCATGTTGCTTCTTGTAGCATGCAACACCTTACTAATCATTTTATGTTTTGTATCATTTTAAAACAACAAGATGCATGATTTAGGGTTGTATCGGGATCACAGAAACATAAAAAAACATCAAGAAATATTAAATTATACTTAACATCATCAAAAAGTTAAAAAAATTGATTACCAATAAATCAAACATAAAAAACATTGAAAAAAATTGGCATGTCGGTTTTCGAACCGGTATGCCTTTGCATATCGTGGTGTCGGTATGGTATTAAATCGATACCATACCAAATCGGCCATCGACCGGTATGGGTCCTAGTACCGGTTCGGCGGACTTTTTTATATGGCTATGATACTTGTAATATTTAGCTAGATTAGTTCTGTATAGAGCAACAGATGATTCAAACATATTATCAAGTGTAGTTACATATGCACAGACAGAAAAGGTAGAGAATAATATGGCTTTGGCTGGAGTAGGTCTAGTACTTGCTCCCACCAGAAGATGATGCTCTTACCCCTGATAAATTGCAGCGAGCAGTTTACTTGCATAGTGGTATTTGAATGATTTGCAATTATTAGTATTACAACAAAAAGTTTAAGTAACTCTTATAGAAAAAAGTTGCATTAACGGCACAGTCAAAATGACAAAATTACCACCGTGCAAATAATGTTCATCCATGCATGTTATTAGGGGAAACATGTATTTTTCCAGTGGGAGCAATTTTTAAAGTTGCGCCAACTGGAGAAATATAACTCCACCCATATATGTATATAAGTGTTGCACAAATGCTTCTAAGGTGTTTCAAACACTTTGACGTCTTTTGTCAAGTGACATGCCCTCCTCGTCCACTTCATTTTTGTGTTCTTTCTTTGATGGCTTATGTTATGCCTAATCTACTTATGTGGTTTTCCTTCTGTAAAGCATGAGCATATCTTCAATTACGTCATTGTTTGTAGTTATTCCTATGCCAGCAGGATGATTAAGATTTCCGTTGAGCATCCTAAATCTGCCTGTAACTTTCTTTCCCACTTGAGTAAAGCGTAGACCATGCACCGTAATTCCCTCTTAAAAATTTGGGAGGAAAGTGATGCAACACAGGTGATGAGAAAGATGCTCTGGAAAGAGGGGATGGCAGAACCTGGTGCCTGCATTTAAGTTTATACAGCTGTTCTGATAATATAATCACTTATTATACTTGCAATAATGATTTTTTGTTTAAAATATTTTGAAATTTAACACTTTTTTTTTTTTTATCACAGGCTTGGAAAGAACTTCAAGTTTTGGATATCAAATTTCTGTATGGCTTGTGCAAAGCCCACTATTGTAGTCTTATAACCAGGTAACCCATATCGTTGCATAGTAGATTACTAAGATAGGGGTTCCTGCTGCACAAAAATTTATGGCAATAACTTCATTGATAGTCATCATGAATCTGGATTAAACCTTGAAGATGTTGTTGTTAAGGTCTTGACCGTGCATAGATCTCCATATTTGGCTTAGGCATTGCACAATTATTATCGTACAGTTAAGAATGTGTGTATATGTTTTATATATGCAAAATTTAAATGTATATCAAGTATGTGTGTATACAAATGTGTGTGTGCGTGCGGATATTTGCCATGTGCAATACATGTGGTAAACACCAGTATATATTATGTTATTTTTGAAGTGGGTGTGCAATGTGCCCATGTGTGTCTGCACATTATTCATGAACAAATTGGTATAAACCCAATAATTATACAGGTCTTCATGGGATAATTTTTTTGTCGTGTACAAAGACATTTTTCGTTCTATCATTTCCGAAAAAGTCGATAAACTAGGTGGATATGTAAAAGATATTTTTTTTTTCCCATTACTTGGACATGTATAAAAAAAAATATTGTGACATTTCATTTCGTACAGCATTTTCAAACCGATCATTTTTTATATATCGCAATGGACAATTCCATCGTTTATAATCGAAAAGAAAAGTTACTAGAGGTTTTTCAAACCAGAAATAAGTCTTTTCATTTTTCTCTTCTTTAAGTCTTCCCAATTCCCAATTATCTGATACCTATCAAGATAATTGTCCAATGGGAGTCAAACATTAAGTGTTGCCTTTTAGCCTTGGAAGGGAGGCATGCAAGTCTGCTAAAAGCCAAAACAAGCAATGTCGTGCAAACAGTGTTTTGTTTTGTAGTTTAGAATAATAAAGAAAATTATAGATGACATAAGTGCCCTGCTGTAAATGACCACTTCAATTAAAAAAAGAAAACGAGGCATTAAATACTAATGACCATTATATACTTGACAAGTGCTTTAGCGAAAGGTTGATCATATAGCGAATTCATTAAGTTGTTTGGTACTCCCAGAACCTTCTTTTTCCACACACTCTAGGCCATAACATCTCAGCATATAATAAGCTTTCCTCTTTCAGTCCTAACATTTTTTTAAGTTGACGAGGCTCCACCGAAGTAATGAGCACTGCTTCTAGCTCCATTGTCATCTGTCATATCTGTGTCAGTGATTATTATGCCAATATTATAAAGGATAAAAAATTCATTTTATAAACTAATTATTTTTTAGGATTTCACAAGCATCAGAAGCATGAAAGTTATTGCTGTCCAACACTGTGTATTCATAAACCATGATTTTTTACCTGACAAGCACAGAAAAAATTAAGACAGATTATGTGGAGTCATGGGGAGCTATCACGCATCCAAAAGTCCATACTATCGTGCTCACATAAAAGCAACTTGTACAGTTCGAAGGCCTTTACATTTTAATTCTCTTATTTTTTGTCACAGAGAGTACGAACAATTTCCCTGTCTAGTTTTTCTAGTTGCTTTCCCTGTCATAGTTGCTTTTCAGCACCTGTTATTCTATTCACGCCGATTCCCATAATTTTCCCCAAATTGGTTCCAACAGTTTGAGTCTGAATATGTGTTGTCCTGTTTTTGCGTACTCTCTTAAATTGATCTAATGAATTCATACATTCCATCATTATACTTTCTCCATTAGGTTTCTTTGAAAGATTTTTTTTTAAAGTTGTACCGGTTATTAGCAGAATTTTAATAAAGAGTAAATGATGTTGGAAGGTCTTTTTTTAAATTAAAAAAAGTGGAATCCTATTGAAATCTGCTTAAGAGACCAATTTGCAGATGAACAAATCACCTAACATGTTAACTCTCTCTCCATTAACTGAAAAATCATCAATGGTACATTGGTAGTTCTGCTATCACGAAAGGTTGTTATCTATAGCATCATTGAGTTATTTGGTGCATCAGTAATCTCCTTGTTATAACACAAGCAAAATATGATTGTTGAAATGCAACTGCTTTAATGAAAATTTCTAATATATTCAACTGTAAAGTCTCGTATCACACTATGATACTTCAAGAAAGGGGTGAAAGTGAGGAGAAAACCATGTAGAAACAACTTTCAGAATGGAGACTAAACAGGAAACACGAGGGATCCGCCTAAAAGGACCCCTTCCTTCGTTCGGAAGAACAAGAAGATTCGTAAAAAATAGAGGAACGGAAGAGATCCAAGTGGATGGAAAGGAAAAAGGGGGGAATTCCACTTTCACTTTAATGAAGACATCTTATAAAGATAGCCCAGAAACTTACACTTATCGTAAGATGAACGCTTGGAAATGAGTTAAGCACTTCTAATCTTTTTTCAAGTTATAAGGAATCCAAATGGTCTCAATTCTTGCCAGGCAAGTCCTTGTTTAATCAATTCACTGTTTGTAGAAACCAAAGTTCCTGAATTCCATAGAAAGCAGTATGGTTTATGTTCAATCTTGCCTTGTTTTATTATGTGCCTTGTGTTATGGCATCCATTTATTGTGACAAAGCCGGCAAATATTTTTGCATTTTTTTTTAAAAAAAACATTAATGTGCCTCGGAACCGACCACAACTCATACAAAGGGCCGGCCAACCAAAGCTCGCCATGAAGCCTCTGAAATGACAACTAAAGCTCACCATGTGGCAAGCCTAGAAGCACGTGAGTGGCTCTTTCAAATCCATAGTTTCAAAAACCTCCATAGTTG
>NW_024069903.1:0-25411 GCF_009389715.1 Phoenix dactylifera
TTTGGATAAAATAGGGGGAGACTTCACTCTCATATTTGAAAAGCTAAAATTCAGCAACTTGAGCCCTTTTAAAACTGATTTTAAGATAAGTATCAATAGGCTCATACTCTATATTTTGTAATCATCAAAAAGGGGGAGATTGAGGATGATAGTGTTATTTTAATGATTAACAAGCAATAATCAAGAGTATGTTACAAGTTAATTCGATACTTCATTTATAAGTCTGTTACTCTCAGTATATTTGTATAAATGCATTTCATTGTTTATTTGGATGAGTCTAACCTTGAGTTGCAGCAATGTGTGGATTGAGTCGACCCCAAGGATGATTGGGTCGACCCCGGCACATCAAGAAAGCATCTGGCACACTTCTGCAAAAATGGCACGGATGAACAGTAGTTGGGTCGACCCAAGGAAAAGCATGAGTCGACCCAAACCTCAAGCCTCTCAAAGACTCAAGAAAATAGTTCTCTGAAAACACTGAGAGGGTCGACCCAAGAGAAAGTTGAGTCGACCCAAGCTTGAGTCGACCCAAACACTGAGAGGGTCGACCCAAAGGCAATGACAGAATACATGACAGAAAAGGTTCTCTGGAAATTCTGAGAGGGTCGACCCAAGTGGAAGTTGAGTCGACCCAACTGAACCTTGGGTCGACCCAAGTGGAAGTTGAGTCGACCCAACTGAACCTTGAGTCGACCCAAAGAAATGTTGAGTCAACCCAAGTGAAGGAAGGCTGAATTGCAAGTTTTTGTGGTTCTGAGAGGGTCGACCCAAGGAAAGGTTGAGTCGACCCAAGTGAAAGTTGGGTCGACCCAAGGACAGGTTGAGCCGACCCAAACACGGGCAGAAGCATAACGGCTAGTTCTGCAGAAGTACTTTTTGTCCTTCCAACAGTGAGTAACGGCTAGTTTTTGAATTCTAACCATTGGGGCTTGTCCAATGGATGAAGAAAACTATTTAAAGTGGCACTATTCATCAGAGAGAACATCCTTTTGCAAAATATCAAAGAGTACACAAGAAAGACAAAGTGCTCTAATCTTCTTCATCCAAGTGCTTTATTCAAGAGTCAAAAGAAAGTGGTTGAGCAGATTCAAAGAGTCATTAAGAGCTCCATCCACCCTTGAAGAGTGAAGCATCCTTGACAAAGAAGAGAGAAGTCACATCAAGCGATAACTATTCTCTAAACTCTTTTTGTAGATTATATTGTTATATTTGCTCATCTAGGAGCTTAAATCTTCTTACTTTGGTTATTAAACTCCTTGTAAAGGTTAGTTGGTTAGCCCGCAAAACCAACGGTATAGGTTGATTGGTGAACCCGTAAAACCAATTGTAAAGGTTCGTTGGTGAGCCCAGAAAACCAACATAGGTTCGTTGGTGAGCCCGAAAAACCAACATAGATTTTTGGTGAACCCGGAAAACCAAAGTGTAAATGTTTTTGGATTGTGAGCCCGAAAAACAATCCAACTGTAATCTGCGGGATTATAGTGAATTCCCAAGGGGTCGCTTGGGGAGTGGACGTAGGTGCTTAGGAGAGCACCGAACCACTATACTTCTTGTTGTTTGTATTGTGATTTATTTTAATTCCACTAACTCATCAATTAACATAAGTAAGATAGTTAAAATCAAGAGAAACCAATTCACCCCCCCCTCTTGGCTTGTCACCTTGGGCAATAATTCTGTTGTTATCATCGAGGGTCACGGAGGGCCGCGAAGGTACTACCCCGTCTTTCCAGGGTCGAGGGAGCCTGGGCTCGCTGTCGACCTAGTAACGCTTTCCGAGGTCGAGGGAGTTTGGGACTCTACGGTCGGCACACGGGGCATCCCGATCTTAGTCGAGGGATCGTGCGCAAGGTCGAGGGGTCTGGAAACGCACTGTCGACCTGCGACGCTTCCCAAGATCGAGGGAGTTTGGGACTCTACGGTCGACACACGGGGCATCCCGACCTTAGTCGAGGGATCGTGCGCAAGTTCGAGGGGTCTGGGAACGCACTGTCGACCTGCGACGCTTTTCGAGGTCGAGAAAGTTTGGGACTCTAAGGTCGGCACACGGGGCATCCCGACCTTAGTTGAAGGATCGTGCGCAAGGTCGAGGGGTCTGGAAATGCACTGTCGACCTGCGACGTTTTCCAAGGTCGAGAAAGTTTGGGACTCTATGGTCGACACACGGAGCATCCCGACCTTTGTTGAGGGATCGTGCGCGAGGTCGAGGGGTCTGGGAACGCACTGTTGACCTGCGATGCTTCCCGAGGTCGAGGAAGTTTAGGACTCTACGGTCGACACACGGGGCATCCCGAACTTAGTCGGAGTCTCTGAGGGAGATCGAGACCGAGCTCGATATTGATGCGACGGGGCGTTTCAGGCTTGGCTGGGGCATCCGATCTTGGTCGGGCATCCGAAGTGTATCGGGCATCCGAGGTGTATCGGGCATCCGAGCTGAGTTGGGGAATCTGAGGATCACAAATGTCCCAATATTAGGAGAGACATAACATAATAATTATAAGGTGGTGAATCATTGTAAGGAGGAAACGGGACTCATGTTCCCGATCACCAGGGACCCCTTAGGATTTTATTGATAATACATCCGTAGATTCTCGGAATTCCAGCTTCGTGGGATAAGGGTTCCTTTAAAAGATTCCAGCTAATATGCTCCGGGCCGCTGGACTCGCGCGATCCGATAAGGCCTTTCCCAGTTCGGGGGCTAGCTTTCCCTGCTCGGTTGGTTGAGAGGCTTCAGCTCTTCTGAGGACGAGATCCCCCATCTTGAACAGCTTGGGCTTAACTTTGGAATTGTAGTACTGGGCCGTTTTCTATTGGTACCTTGCCATACGGACTCGGGCGACCTCTCTTGTCTCTTCGATGAGATCCAAGTTGTTCCTGAGCTGGGAAGAATTGGAGTCGGCGTCGTAGTGCTCTACCCTCGGGGAGGAGAGACCAATCTCTAAGGGGATGACAGCCTCTGTCCCATATTCCAGGTTAAAGGGGGTTTCGCCAGTGGGTAGTCGGAACGTAGTCCGATAGGCCCAGAGGACGTTGTACAGGTCCTCGACCCACTGCCCCTTGGATCGATCGAGCCTGGTTTTGAGCCCCTGCAAAATGGTGCGATTGGTTACCTTGGTTTCTCCATTTATTTGTGGATGGGTAACCGAGGTGAAGCGGGGGTCGATGCCGAGCTTAGAGCAGAATTTTCCTGAAGCGAACGTTGTCGAGCTGGCGGCCATTGTCAGATATAAGGATGCGGGGGAGTCCGAATCTACAGATGATCGATTTTCAGACAAAGTGCCACATCTTTTGCTCGGTGATCCGGGCCACTGGTTCAGCTTCGACCCACTTAGTGAAGTAGTCGATGGAGACACCCAAAAACTTTTTCTGCCCGATGGCCAGGGAAAATGGCCCCAGGATGTCGACTCCCCATTGGGCAAAAGGCTAAGGGGCACTGATCGAGGTCAGCAGGGCCGAAGGTCGGCGCTGAATATTGGCATTTCGCTGGCACCGATCGCACCTTCGGACAAAGTCCGTTGTGTCTTTTTGGAGTGTGGGCCAAAAGTACCCCTGGCGCAGGATTTTGTGAGCTAGTGCACGGCCTCCCAGGTGGTTCCCGCATATCCCTTCATGAACCTCTCGCATAGCATAATCCGCCTCTGACGGGCGGAGGCATCTGAGGAGAGGAGAGGTGAAGGATTTTCGGTAGAGCTTGCCTTCATACAATATGAATCGGGACGCTAGACGCCTGATTCGGTGAGCCTCGAGCTCATCATCGGGGAGGACTTCACTTTGTAGATAATTGACGAGCTCGTCCATCCAACTTGGCTCGGTGTCGAGGCTCATGGTCGGCTCAGGCTCTTCTATGCTGGATGTTTGGAGATATTCAAGGGCCGTTGCCTTGGGGAGCTCGCTCATGCAGGAGGTCACCAACTTTGATAGTTGATCAGCCCTGAGGTTCTCCGTTTTGGGGATATGGTGAATGTTGAAGGAGCCTAGGGCGGATGTGAGGTCTCGTACCTTCTGGAGATATTTCTGCATTGACGGCTCCTTTGCTTCAAAGTCTTCCAAAATCTGGCTCACGACCAACTGGGAGTCGCTGAAGACCTTCAGGTCTTCTGCTTTCAGTTTCCTTGCTAGCTTGAGCCCGGCGACGAGCGCCTCATACTCCGCTTCATTGTTCGAGGCTGGAAACTCGAGGCGTAGGGCTTGCTCAGCCACCACCCCGTCCGGGCTGGTGAGGATAAGTCCAGCCCCGCTACCCCCCGAGGTCGAGGAGCCGTCCACGTACAGGACCCATGGCTGCCTCGGGGTCTCCATCGTTGGCGTGAGCGGGTGCTCGGGGTCGTCCGGCAGAGTGCACTCCATGATAAAATCGGCGAGTGCTTGGGCTTTGATCGCCGGTCTCGGATGGTATTCGAGGTCGAATTCCCCGAGCTCGACTGCCCACTTGGCAATCCTCCCGGCACGGTCTGACCTCTGCGGAATTTGCTTCATGGGTTGGTCAGTCAGTACGGCCATAATGTGGGCCTGAAATTAGGGCCGGAGTCTCCGAGCTGAAGTGATCAGGGTGAAAATCATTTTCTCCAATTTGGAATGTCGGGTCTCAGCATCTCTGAGGACCAGGCTGGTATAGTAGATAGGCTTCTGAAGCTTGTTCTCTTCTCGAACCAGGACTGAGCTTACTGCAACCGGTGAGACGGCCTGGTACAAATAAAGAACTTTGCCTTGTTGGGGCTTGGTGAGTAGCGGAGGGGTGGCGAGAAGACATCTAAGCTCTTCAAAAGCTTGCTGGCACTCCTCCGACCATAAGAAGTTCTTCGGTCGTTTGAGGACCTTGAAGAATGGGAGGCAGCGCTCAGCCGACCTAGAGACAAACCTCCCAGAGCCGCGACCCGCCCGATAAGCCTCTGCACCTCTTTGACCGTCGTTGGAGGCACCATCTCTTGTAGCGCTCGGATCTTCTCAGGGTTTGCTTCGATTCCCCGTTGGGTTACTATGAAGCCCAAGAATTTGCCCGAGGTGACTCCGAATGCGCACTTTGCAGGATTGAGCTTCATTTGGTACTCCTTAAACTTGGAGAATGTTTCATTAAGGTCAGCCACATGGTGTTCTGCTGTTCGGCTCTTTACCAGCATGTCGTCCACGTAGACCTCCATGTTTCGGCCTATCTGATCTTTGAAGATTCGGCTGACCAGTCTTTGGTATGTAGCTCCCGCATTCTTCAATCCAAACGGTATCACCTTGTAACAATAATGTTAGATGTATGCCCTAGAAGCCAATTTTGGCTAATACATTATTAATTATAGGACATAATTTGTACTTGACTTTATTATTATTGAATAAATGAAAGGCATCTTTTTCATTCATATTATTATTGTGTCTATGAATCGTCCAAGAAATTAATAAGATGATGATGCATATTCTCAAGAGTTGAGAATTTGAGCCATGTATCATTAGTGATTAATTTCTAAACGCTCCTGATCGATGGATCATCACGAGGACGGTGATCGATCCGATGAGATCAGTGCACAGATTACTTTTCTTATGGATGGACGAGACTCGAGTCCACAGCGTAGCGACACTGAAGTAATAGTGCAGGTGCTTGTTAAGAACAAAGGTACTGAGCGTGACCAATACAAGAAGTCACTTGGATGTCTATCCACTCGTCAGTGACTTGCTTGATGTTGCAGTAGTGTGACTGGTCCTTTGACCTGCGGTGCTTCGGCTACTCACAGTGAGGTTATTGTAGTTTGACTGCACACATACATAGTCTCTAGCCATATGGGTCCATGCAGTGTAGATTGGCTGCAGTAAGTTCACTGTAGGAGTAGGGTATGCACCTATAAGGAATCTATCGACCTTGATAAATAAGGAGAGATCCTATGTGATTTATAAGACTGAGTTCGTAAGACCTCGGACGGGGCAGTATGCACAGTGGAGAAAGAGTTTTCCACTCTCGAACTTAAGTCGAATAAATCTTCACATATGACAGACGATGGGGTTTGACGAGTTGTCCATGACCTCTGTCCTGTAGGGATCCACGATAGTAGGACTGTATCACATGATAACTGCACCTAGAGGTTCATCATTCTATTCTACTGGGTAGCCACTACATGCTGCTAGGTGTCACTGGTGGATGGTGGGACTCACAGGGATTATCTCGATGATCGATAAACCCTAATGAGTAGAGTTGGAATCGTTCCAATCCATTGAAAGGAGTTTTCAATTATATTATGATAGAGATCATAATATATCTCACTACCAGTCGGAGTAGAACCTATGGGGTCACACACACTAGAAGTATAGACCGATCCGATGGTTGAATCGTGATTAGAAATCACAAGTAATCAATTCGATTGATATTCAGTTGAAGAAGGAACAAAGGGAATTAATTAATTGGACTTGAAACAAGAGTCCTACTTCGAGTAGGATTCCTAGAGTCCTAATTGGATTAGGACTGGGAATCCTAGTTGGAGTAGGACTGGGATTCCTACTTGGAATATGAGGATGATAGTATTATTTTGATGATTAACAAGCAATTATCTAGAGTATGTTATAAGTTAAATCGATACTACATTCTTAAGTCTGTTACTCTCAGTATATTTGTTTAAATTGATATAGATACATTTCATTGTTTATTTGAATGAATCTAACCTTGAGATGCAGCAAAGTATGGATTGAGTCGATCCAAAGGATGATTGGGTCGACCCCGGCATATCAAGAAATCATTTGGCACACTTCTGCAAAAATGGCACAGATGAACAGTGTGTTGGGTCGACCCAAGGAAAGCATGAGTCGACCCAAACATCAAGATCCTCAAAACAACTCAGAAAATGGTTCTCTGGATTTACTGAGAGGGTCAACCCAAGATATAGTTGAGTCGACCCAAGCTTGAGTCGACCCAAACCCTGAGAGGGTCGACCCAAAGGCAAGACAGAACAGAAGACAGAAAAGGTTCTCTGGAAACCCTGTTAGGGTCGACCCAAGAAGAAGTTGAGTCGACCCAACTGAACCTTGAGTCGACCCAAAGAAAAGTTGGGTCGACCCAAGTGAAGGAAGGCTAAATTTCAAAGTTTCTGTGGATTCTGAGAGGGTCGACCCAAGGAATGTTTGAGTCGACCCAAGTGAAAGTTGGGTCGACCCAAGGACAGGTTGAGCCGACCCAAACACAGGCAGAAGCATAACGGCTAGTTCTGCGGATGTACTTTTTGTCCTTCCAACAGTGAGTAACGGCTAGTTTTTGAATTCTAACCATTGGGGCTTGTCCAATGGAGGTAGGAAACTATTTAAAGGGGCACTATTCATCAGATAAAACATCTTTTCCAAAGAATATCAAAGAGTACACAAGAAAGAGAAAGTGCCCTAATCTTCTTCATCCAAGTGCTTCATTCAAGAATCAAAGAAAGGGGTTGAGCAGATTCAAAGAGTCATCAAGAGCTCCATCCACCCTTAAAGAGAGAAGCATCCTTGAAAAAGAAGAGAGAAGTCACTTCAAGCGATAAATACTTTCTAAACTCTTCTTTGTTGATTATATTGTTTCATATGCTCATCTAGGAGTTTAAATCTTCTTCCATTATTTGTTAAACTACTTGTAAAGGTTGGTTGGTTAGCCCGCAAAACCAACGGAATAGGTTGATTGGTGAACCCGAAAAACCAATTGTAAAGGTTCGTTGGTGAGTCCGAAAAACCAACATAGGTTCGTTGGTGAGCCCGTAAAACCAACATAGGTTTTTGGTGAACCCGGAAAACCAAGGTGTAAAGGTTCTTGGATTGTGAGCCCGGAAAACAATCCAACTGTAATCCGCGGGATTATAGTGAATTTCCAAGGGGTCGCTTGGGGAGTGGACGTAGGTGCTAAGGAGAGCACCGAACCACTATACTTCTTGTTGTTTGCATTGTGATTTGTTTAAGTTCACTAACACATCATTTAACACAAGTAAGATAGTTAAAATTAAAAGAAACCAATTCACCCCCCCCTCTTGGCTTGTCACCTTGGGCAACAAGTGGTATCAGAGCAAGGTGCTCCAATAGTACTCATTGATCTCACAATCAAGAGTTAAAGATCATGACAACCCAAGTGGGATGTTCTATGAGTGAGGGGCAATCTACAAATAGACCACCTCTATTTAATGGCACAAACTACACATATTGGAAAGCTAGGATGAGGATATTCATTCAAGCTTCAGATTATGAATTATGGTACATCATTACTAGAGGACCTCACACACCCACACTTAATATAGAGGGCACTATCATACCCAAACCAGAAATGGATTGGAATGAAAGTGATAGACGATTGGCACAGTTAAATGCTAAAGCTATAAATGTACTTTATTGCTCATTAGATGTAAGTGAATTCAATAGAATATCTACTTGCATCTCTGCTAAAGAAATTTGGGACAAACTTGAGGTCACTCATTGATAGTCAACTTTAAAGACCACGCAATAGCACGCATCTGGTAGGATAGTGATTACGGGTATCGATCCACAGGAATTGGGGTACAGTTGTTTTTCTTTTAAAGAAAAATAAAATATTTAAAAAGGAAGAGTTGGTGAAGAAAATTAAACTAAGGAATTTTAATAAAGCAAAATGCATTTAAAAGGATAGCAGTTTGAGGGAAACCTGGGGCAAGGAATTCACCACTAACATCGAAATAAGGGTTATTTATATTTTATTTCGTTCTTGGATTAACATGCAAATTGGCTACAAGCCTAATAAGCATTTAAATAAAAATTCACAAAAGTAATTTGGGCATAATCCATCTTCAGTAGGCATGAAATATCTACCCTAATCTAAGGTGGCAGCACATCGCATCTTCCCTAAGCATGGACTATCTTATATTTACTTAGTGATCATGAAGAACAGTTGTACGAACATCATACTTAAAATCACAGAAATTAAATATGATTCAAAAGAAGATATCCATTAAAAACAATAAGTTCATACAACCCCAAGAATATAAAATAAAATATAAAACCCGTGTCCCTTTGTTAGGGCTGCATCCGGCCATAGAGAGAAGATCAGCCTTCCATGGAGTCGTGGGCGACAGCAGCAGCGATGTAGAAAGTCTTCATCACGACTGGGTTCTCCTTCTTTTCTCCCGTCGGCTTCCTCTCCCTCTTGAACTTTATTATTTTTTTTCTTTGGGAAATCATTCCCAAAATACCCAAACTACTATCTCTCCCTCTTTGGATCGGTGGGAACTCAGCCTGAGAAGAGCCAAGCTTCTTCTTCTCCCGGTGGGAAACTTGGCCCTTGAACCCGAGCTTGATGGGAGAAGCCTCCCTCCCCGGTTGGGGAAGAAGGAATGCCTTGGTCTTCACGTCCGACTCCTTTAAATAGACTTCCCATCTCCCTGTTCCGAGTGTAGATAAGGATCAATGGCTGCGGGATAAGGATGGACGCTGAGAAGATTTTGGACGCTGGGAGGAAGGCTTTGTTTGGATGCCGTGAAGCTCGGGAGTTTGGCTTGATTTGCGAGCGGGTTTGAACGTGAAACAGGGGAAAGAAGTTGGGATCTCGGCTGAGAGGATGTTATTCCGAAACAGGGGAAGATGCAGGACGTGGCAGACTCGGGATGTTCCATGAGATCACGCAGGAAGATGGGATTTGAGTTTATCCCGTGAAGATGGAACCAATCCGAACGGGATAAGCGTGGGATCTAGCGGAAGAATTGGAAGATGATCAACGTGGATGTGATTCCGAGGGACATTGGGAGATTCGGTGGATGCTGCCGTTGGCTGAGATGAAGCTAGGAGGAAGCTGGATGAGGTTGATCCGAAATAGGGGATACGGAATAAGGATGAAGTCAGAACAGGGGAGCTGGGACGGGTTGGATTTCATGGGCGATGAAGTCTATCCGGACGGGAGGAATGCCGTGAAACTTGGGATGCACACGAAATTGCTGCTTAATCCAATCCGCGGCTGATGTTCACGGCTGGTTGCTTGAAAGAGATCTGGGAAGAAGATCTTGGATCCGTGGGTGAGAGCTGGATGCAGGATGATGTGGACGGTGAAGGATGTATGCGTGAGCTTCGTCCGTGGAGCGGGATGGCTGGGAGATGACGAGGTTTCGGATGGGATCAAGATAAGATCATATTTCAACGTGGATGAGAAGTTGGACGCGGCTGAATGGAGTTGATCCGGGAGTTGAGAGGAAGGACTGAGATCTGTTCGTGAACGGGAGGTCGGTCACGGTTGGCTTGATTCGGCTGGGAAGGATAAGGATAAATACGGAGAGAACGCTGGGAAGAAACGGAATGAATGAGCTTGGATATGGCTCGGTTCGTGGGAAAACAATGCAAGCTGGAACAGGGGAGCTGATCTTTATCCATAGATGCTGGAAGTTAGACGTGGGAGAATTAACGTGGAGGAGGACGTGGAGCGGGATGGATGCATTCAGCTGAGAAGGAAATCCAGAAATGTGGGATGAGCTGGCTCCAGGCTGAGGAGAGATGGATGGATGACGTGGGAAGAAGCTTTGGGATCCGTGCAACTAAGATGGTATGCTTTGAAATCTGAGAAACAAATAATTGAAGGGATTTTATTAAAATAGCAGAATTGAATCATGTGGAAAAAGAGTTAAGTGACTGAATCAGAGGGTCTTGATTTGCGGGGTGCATGTGGTTTAGGTCCAGGAATAATCCCTAATGAACTTGACTCAACCTGCATACATTAGACTCAATCAGTAAATAAGTAAATCAAACTCGAATTAATTTATTAAAATGCAATGATGAGGGTAACACATTTTTTTAGTTAAATTTACAAAATATGTGAATTAAAATAATGATAAGTGCTATGAATAAGATATGAATTTATGCATTATTTAGCACTTATCACTCATGAAGGGACCAATCAAGTTAAGGAGTCAAAGATAAACATATTAGTACACAAGTATGAATTGTTTAAAATGGAATCTACTGAGTCCATAACTGATATGTTTACTCGTTTTACTGACATTATAAATGGGCTTAAGAGTTTAGGAAAGTCTTACACTAACTCTGAATTGGTGTGAAAAATTCTCAGGTCTCTACCAAGAATTTGGGAGGCCAAGGTAACCGCAATTCAAGAAGCTAAGGACCTCAACACACTGCAATTAGAGGAGCTTCTAGGATCACTCATGACCCATAAGTTGACAATGAGGCAAAATTCAGAAGATGAGGTCAAGAGAAGAAAGCCCATTGCCCTAAAGACTACCACCCCTAAACAACAAACTGAATCGGAAGATTCAGATGATGATGAAGAATTTGATGAAGAAGGGATGACTATGCTTGGAAGAAAATTCAGAAAATTTATGAGAGGTAAGAATAGATTCTATAAAAAGAAACCCTTCCTCAAAGGTAACTCAAGCAAAGAAAAGGGTAAGGACAAAGAAAAGGAAAAAGAAACTCCCATTTGCTATGAGTGTAACAAACCCGGGCATTATAAGATAGATTGCCCGGATTTGAAATGGATGGCAAGAAAACTGAAAAAGAAGAACTTCATGGCTGAATGGAGTGAAAGTGAGGAATCAAGTTCGGAGGAGGAAAATCATCAAGAGACGGTCCAAATGTGTCATATGGCCAATGACGATGAGGTAGATTCTGAACTTGACTGTGATTTTACTGTTGATGAATTACATGATGCATTCTTAGAACTCATGGAAGAACATAAGAAACTAATTAATAAAAATAAAGTTCTAAAAGAAGAAAATCAATCTCTTATCAAAGATAAGTTAAAATTGTCTCATAACTGCGAAACATTAAGTAGGAAACTTATAAATGAAACCAAGAATCTAATTGCTGAAAATATCAAGCTAAAAGAAGATGCTGAAAAATATAAATCCTTGGTAGATAAATTTACACTTAGTTCTACCAAATTAAATATGATTCTTGATAGTCAAAAAGCTGTATATGATAAGGCTGGATTAGGATATAAAACAAATAGGAAACAAAAATTCTTAAAGAACATTTTTGTAAAAGCTAAAAGTGAAAATATTACTTGTCATTGCTGCAATAAATTAGGACATAGAGCATATGAATGTAACTATAGAAAGTCCAGTCAAAACAAATTAAGTAATAATCAAAAGATTAAATTCAAGAAAGTTTGGGTTCCAAAAGGAACATCAAGTACTAACCCTAAAGGACCCAACATAGTTTGGGTACCTAAAGCTCTTTCTTGATCTTGATTGCAGGGGTGTCTTGCAGCTGATAAAGTAGAAAAACGATGGTATCTAGATAGCGGTTGTTCAAGACACATGACCGGTGACGTAGATCAATTTGTCACCTTGGAATCAAAGAAGGGTGGAGTAGTAACCTATGGAGACAATGGTAAAGGGCATATCATTGGAAAGGGTAAAATTTTCATTACTCCGTCTATTTTTATAGAAAATGTCTTATTAGTTAAGGGATTGAAACATAACCTGCTTAGCATAAGTCAATTTTGTGATAAAGGGTTTAAAGTCACATTTGAAACATCTGTATGCATAATCACAAATCCTAAAGATAATAGCATTGTACTTGTAGGACAAAGGCAAAGAAATATTTACTTGGTAGATCTTCATGATTTAGGCAAGAAAAATGGATTATGCTTAATTACTAATGAAGAAAAGAAAAATGAAACAAGTTGGCTTTGGCATCGTAGACTAGGACATGCTAGTATGGAATTAATCTCAAAACTAGTCAAGAAGGAATTAATAAAGGATGTGCCAAAATTGATTTTTGAAAAGGATAAAATCTGTGGACCATGTTCTTTGGGAAAACAAACTAGATCATCTTTCAAATCAAAGAATATAGTATCAACAACTAGGCCTTTTGAACTTATACACATGGATTTATTTGGACCCACTAGAACTGCGAGTCTAGGAGGGAAGAAGTATGGACTAGTTATTGTTGATGATTTTTCAAGATATACATGGGTTTCATTTTTGGCACATAAGAATGAAGCATTTTCAGAATTCTTGAAACTATATAATAATATCATAAATGAAAAGAAACTCACCTTAGTAGCAATTCGAAGTGATCATGGTACTGAATTTAAAAATCAACACTTTGAAGAATTTTGTACTAAAAATGGAATTTCACATCAATTTTCAGCACCTAGAATGCCTCAACAAAATGGGATTGTTGAAAGGAAAAATAGGACATTGGCAGAAATGGCACGCACGATGTTGCGTGAGTCAAATCTTCCAAAGTACTTTTGGGCTGAAGCTATAAGCACTGCTTGCCATATTCTAAATCGAGTTTTAATACGACCAATAACCAAGAAAACTCCTTATGAACTTTGGAAGAATAAGAAACCAACAGCTAAATATCTTAAAGTATTTGGATGTAGATGTTTCATCTTAAACAATGGCAAGGAGGATCTAAGTAAATTTGATGCCAAGTCAGATGAAGGTATCTTCTTAGGATACTGCACATCTAGCAGGGCATACAGAGTATTCAATAAAAGAACTCTAGTAGTGGAAGAGTCAGTTAATATTATATTTGATGAGTCTGATAGTGAGTCTGCTAGGAAAGAAAATATTGTTGATGATGATACAGGAATTATTGACTTTGAAAAGTTGAATATTAATGACGTGCCAATTCAAGATAAGGGAGATGATTGCGTGCCACCACAATCTCAAAACTTGCCAAAGGAATGGAGGTATGCATATGGACACCCTAAAGACTTAATCATTGGTGATCCATCTCAAGGGGTAAGAACTCGATCATCTCTTAGAAATTTAAATGATTATCTTGCTTTTGTTTCACAATTAGAACCTAAGACTTATGAAGAAGCTGAAAAAGATACTAATTGGATAAATGCCATGCAAGAAGAATTAAATCAATTTAAAAGAAGTAATGTATGGACATTAACTGAAAGACCAAAGCATAACTCAGTAATTGGAACAAAATGGATATTTAGAAATAAATTAGATGAAAATGGATTAGTTATAAGAAATAAAGCTAGACTTGTAGCTAAGGGATACAATCAAGAAGAAGGAATAGATTTTGATGAAACATTTGCTCCTGTAGCTAGATTAGAGGCTATTAGATTACTTCTAGCATTTGCATGTTTCATGGATTTCAAATTGTATCAAATGAATGTGAAGAGTGCATTCTTAAATGGTTTTATCGAGGAGGAAGTATATGTAGAACAACCTCCTGGTTTTGAGAATCATGAATTGCCAAATCATGTGTTTAAACTACATAAGGCATTATATGGATTAAAGCAAGCTCCTAGGGCTTGGTATGATCGATTAAGCAAATTTCTGCTTAATAATGACTTTAGTAGAGGAAATGTAGACAAAACACTATTTCTCAAAAGAAAGGACAAAAATCTATTAGTGGTTCAAATATATGTAGATGACATAATCTTTGGTGCCACAAATGATACTCTTTGCAAAGAATTTGCTGATTTAATGCATGGAGAATTCGAAATGAGTTTGATGGGAGAACTAAGCTTCTTCCTAGGATTACAAATCAAACAAACTAAGGAAGGCATTTTCATTCATCAAATTAAGTACACAAAGGAAATACGAAAGAAGTTTGGGAATGAAAATCATAAGGAAGTAGGCACTCCAATGAATCCTACTAGTAAGCTAGACAAAGATGAAAAAGGGAAGAGTATTGATATTAAGCTTTATAGAGGACTAATTGGATCCTTGCTCTACCTTACTGCTAGTAGACCAGACATCGTATTTAGTGTAGGAATATGTGCTAGATACCAATCAGATCCTAAGGAGTCGCATTTAAGTGCTGTTAAAAGAATCCTTAGATATTTAAGAGGAACTACCAATATAGGATTATGGTACTCAAGAGACTCCTGTCTAGATTTACTTGCATATTCAGATGCTGATTTTGCCGGATGCAAATTAGATAGGAAGAGCACAAGTGGCACATGTCAATTCTTAGGAAATAACTTAGTATCATGGTTTAGCAAAAAGCAGAATTCAGTGGCACTGTCTACAGCTGAAGCTGAATATATAGCTGCTGCTAGTTGTTGTGCTCAAGTACTATGGCTTAAGCAACAACTAGAGGACTATGGAGTTAAGCTAGATAATATTCCTATTAAGTGTGATAATACCAGTGCCATCAATCTTACTAAAAATCCGGTTCAGCACTCTAAAGCCAAACACATAGAAATACGATATCATTTTATTAGGGATCATGTGCAAAATGGAAACATATGTATTGAGCATATATGCACTGAAAAACAATTAGCCGACATATTCACAAAACCATTGAGTGAAGATAGATTCTGCACGCTAAGGAGGGAATTAGGCATATGTGATCCTTTTTATTGAAGAAATATAAAAGGGAGCAAGTAGTCTCATGATACATACCTCCAATTTCTAGAAACCCATGAAACATGAGTCAAACTTGTTATCTATAGATTCCTTACTCATGTATCATTGTCCCAGAAAGAATTTATAAGGATTGGAAGCAAAGAAAATTTTTAGAAGCAAAAAGGAAGAAAAAAGAAAAATTCTGCACTTGGGTCGATCCAACCCAGAATAGGGTCGACCCAACGTTGAGTCGACCCAACGTCGGGACCCCACTGTTAAAGGGGGACCCGAGAGCACTATTAGGGCACTGTTTGCCCTTGTCCTCTTCTGAATACTCTAATCCCCACTCTCCAAACTCCTCCAAACTCCTCCAAACAGTAGATTACCTTAAGATCTTGGAGAAATGGGACCCAAAAGAGCCGTAGCCAAGAGATCCAGAAGAGTCTCACAGATCCAACGTGAGGAAAGGCAACCTACGGAGCCATCTACCGTGTCTCCACAACGTGAGGCACGTGCGGAGCCACCTCCTCCTCCTTCTCCCTCAGTTATACTTGCAAGATTTGCGGGGAGACCGGTTACAACGGGGAGAAGGATCCATTCCGAGTTCTTTGATCAAGAAGGGTTTAGGTTGAGGGAATGGATCCAAAGGCAAGGTTGGGAGTATCTTTGCTCCCTAGATGTGATGATCTACCCCGGATTAGTTCGGGAGTTCTATGCCTTCCTTAAAACTAGAATGGGAGGGCTTGTTTCGGAAGTTCGAGGAGTTAGGGTTCGAGTTTCCGAGGAAAGTTTGAGTGAGCTACTTCATCTACCCTGCGAAGGAGCCACTCCGGAAAAACCAGAAAACAAGATGAGAGCTCTGCAGTTGATTATGGAAAATGAGGGCTTTGACTTCTTAGAAAAGGTAATAGCAAGCTCTTTATCTGCTGAAATGAGATTATTGCTTAGTATCATAAATAGAATTTTATTTCCAAAGAGCGGGAGATTCGATCGCATCACAGAGCGAGATTTAGTAGTGATGGAGTATATTATTCAGGGTATTCCCCTGAATCTCCCGGCCATGATACTGAAGCAGATGAGGAAAGTGATCTGCAACTCCAGAGTATCCCTACCTTATGGTATGATACTCACTTTGGTTTTTCGACAGCACGGCATATCTGTCGAGGGGGAGGTATCCAGGCATCTGCTTCATACTGACACATACACTGCACGGACACTTATACGTATGGGTTATGAGAAACTGAACGGGCAGTGGATTCATACTGGAGCAGGGATTCAGGGTGAGGCAGAGGATGATGCACCAGATATTGGAGACCCTATCCTTGAGGATGAGGAGCATATGGATCATCCTACTGTACCTTCCGAGGCTGGACCATCGTCATCTGCTCCTCCGAGAGATACAGATGAGTTCTGGAGTAGGATGACTGAGATTATGACAGCTCAGGCCAGGACCATCACTGACGGGCTGACGAGCAGATTGGATATTATGTCAGCTCAGGCGAGGACTGTCACTGATGGGCTGACGAGCCGACTGGACATCATGACTGCGGAGATCAGTGATCTGAGGCAGCAGATAGGAGCACTCCGGAGAGAGAGAGACCCATGGACCATCTGTGCCACAGGCTGCTGAGTCAGAGATATCGGCACAGAGTCATCCAGCTCGTCGTGCTCCACGCCAGACACAGTCTCACCAGGCTCGACCTCCCCTCGCCACATACACTAGGAGGATGAGGACTAGATTCCAGCCATTAGATACTCCCTAGGCTGATATTAGCACTTTTGTTTAGAGCCTAGGCTAGATATCTAGTTCTCATATGTATTTTGCTTTTATCATGTATCTTTAAACTTTGATTAAGGAACATTGTATTTGTTTTTGTTTTTGGGCATGAATGTACTAAAATGTTCCTATTTTGATCAATGAAGTTTGAATGTTTGTTATTTATTGTGTCTTTTCCCATGCATCTATTTGATGATAACAAAAAGGGGGAGAAGTAAAGAAAGAGTAATGTAATAGGGGGAGAAGTAAAGACAGAGTGATAAGAGAAGTAAAAAAAAAAAGCAGAAATAACGAAATAACTTGTAAAACAACTTGAAAATCATATAGGAAAGCATATGCATCCAAGGAGGAGCAATTTGCAACAATGAAAATGATCAAGTCAAAAATTTCTATCAAATTTCAGAATTTGGCACATAGAATTTCAGAATTTGGCACGCACCTTTCACACCTCGATACATAACCTGAAACTCATATTTTATCTCAAATTTTTGGAGTTTCATCTTTAATGAATTATAAATGAAAGGGGGAGTAATTCAAAAAGTCAAATTGGCAACATTTGAATGATATAGGGGGAGACTTCACTCTTATATATGAAAAGCTGAAATTCAGCAAGTTAAGCCCTTTCAAAAACTGATTTTAAAGACAAGTATCAATAGGCTCATACTCTTTATTTTGTAATCATCAAAAAGGGGGAGATTGAGGATGATAGTGTTATTTTGATGATTAACAAGCAATTATCTAGAGTATGTTATAAGTTAAATCGATACTACATTCTTAAGTCTGTTACTCTCAGTATATTTGTTTAAATTGATATAGATACATTTCATTGTTTATTTGAATGAATCAAACCTTGAGATGCAGCAAAGTGTGGATTGAGTCGACCCAAAGGATGATTGGGTCGACCCCGGTACATCAAGAAATCATTTGGCACACTTCTGCAAAAATGGCACAGATGAACAGTGTGTTGGGTCGACCCAAGGAAAGCATGAGTCGACCCAAACATCAAGATCCTCAAAACAACTCAGAAAATGGTTCTCTGGATTTACTGAGAGGGTCGACCCAAGATATAGTTGAGTCGACCCAAGCTTGAGTCGACCCAAACCCTGAGAGGGTCGACCCAAAGGCAAGATAGAACAGAAGACAGAAAAGGTTCTCTGGAAACCCTGTTAGAGTCGACCCAAGAAGAAGTTGAGTCGACCCAACTGAACCTTGAGTCGACCCAAAGAAAAGTTGGGTCGACCCAAGTGAAGGAAGGCTGAATTTCAAAGTTTCTGTGGATTCTGAGAGGGTCGACCCAAGGAATGTTTGAGTCGACCCAAGTGAAAGTTGGGTCGACCCAAGGATAGGTTGAGCCGACCCAAACACGGGCAGAAGCATAACGGCTAGTTCTGCAGATGTACTTTTTGTCCTTCCAACAGTGAGTAACGGCTAGTTTTTGAATTCTAACCATTGGGGCTTGTCCAATAGAGGTAGGAAACTATTTAAAGGGGCACTATTCATCAGATAGAACATCTTTTCCAAAGAATATCAAAGAGTACACAAGAAAGAGAAAGTGCCCTAATCTTCTTCATCCAAGTGCTTCATTCAAGAATCAAAGAAAGAGGTTGAGCAGATTCAAAGAGTCATCAAGAGCTCCATCCACCCTTAAAGAGAGAAGCATCCTTGAAAAAGAAGAGAGAAGTCACTTCAAGCGATAAATACTTTCTAAACTCTTCTTTGTTGATTATATTGTTTCATATGCTCATCTAGGAGTTTAAATCTTCTTCCATTATTTGTTAAACTACTTGTAAAGGTTGGTTGGTTAGCCCGCAAAACCAACGGAATAGGTTGATTGGTGAACCCGGAAAACCAATTGTAAAGGTTCGTTGGTGAGCCCGAAAAACCAACATAGGTTCGTTGGTGAACTCGGAAAACCAAGGTGTAAAGGTTCTTGGATTGTGAGCCCGGAAAACAATCCAACTGTAATCCGCAGGATTATAGTGAATTTCCAAGGGGTCGCTTGGGGAGTGGACGTAGGTGCTAAGGAGAGCACCGAACCACTATACTTCTTGTTGTTTGCATTGTGATTTGTTTAAGTTCACTAACACATCATTTAACACAAGTAAGATAGTTAAAATTAAAAGAAACCAATTCACCCCCCCTCTTGGCTTGTCACCTTGGGCAACAGAATAGGATTCCTACAATCCTAATGAGATTAGGAGTTTTGAATTAAAATCGGATTCCTACTTGGAGTAGGATTCCTAGAGTCCTAATCAGATTAGGACTTCGGATTCAAATAGAGTCCTAATTGGATTAGGACTAAAATTAAATATGTCCTAATTTGGATTAGGGTTTCTTAAGTCACAATTAATTATTAATCTAATGAATCAATAAGACTCCTAATTGGATTAGGATTGAAGAGTTCAATTGAGTCAAAATTGATTTAAGTTCTAATTGGATTAGGACTTAACTAGATTGGATCCAAATTGGTTCACCCTTGGGCTAAGCCTAATTGGATTAGGGCTAAACCATATTAGGGCCTCCCAATCCTCATTAGATGAGGATTAGGGCAACATGAGAGGGAGGGGCTCACGCCCCTCCTCCTTTGATCCCTTGGTGCGGCAACAAGAGGGGCCGGCGCCCCTCTTGGTAATACATCAAGGGCTCCTAACTTGTAGGAGCCCTAGATGTTATAAAAAGAGGAGGCTTGGGGGCTGACCTAATAGATGAGAAGCTCCTCCTCTTGCTGCCGTACGCCCTCCCCTCCTCCTCTCCTTGTTTCAGCCGAAAGCAAGAAGAAAGGAAGAAGAAGCCTTGGCGGCCTCCTCCCCTTCCCTTCCTTCATCCAACGCAGGGAAAAGAAAGGCTGCGGTGAAGGCTTTGGTTCTTCTTCAAGATCCCTTCTTCTTCTTCCTCCTCTCAAGCACAATCAAGGGTTGATTAATAGAGAAAAAATCAGCCATCCAAAGTTGTCTCTACAAGGGAGCTAGCACCTCGGGAAGACAAGGAAGCTTTGATCGGTCCTCTACTTCGTGTGGATACCCGTAGAGGCCGGGCACTTGAACGGCTTCAAGCGAACCTTCATCCTAAACCACGAACTTCAGTTTGCGGTGATCATCTACCCACACAAGGTGAAGATCTGATCTTCCTAAAGTTATTAAAAGTTTTTAATCCTTACCTAACTACGAACGGTTATCAAACGATGTT
Source organism: Phoenix dactylifera (assembly GCF_009389715.1). Lineage (NCBI taxonomy): Eukaryota > Viridiplantae > Streptophyta > Magnoliopsida > Arecales > Arecaceae > Phoenix > Phoenix dactylifera. The sequence continues at coordinate 20,191 of NW_024069903.1, forward strand.
CATGCGATGAACGTCGATCCCGCACATGCCCCTTCCGCTGCCATCTGATTTTGTTTTGAAATATCAGCGGCATGGGCGGGTTCTAACAGTGGTATCAGAGCCAGGTTTCATAGATTAAGGTAAGAATTAATTATCTAAAGGCTTATTAGATCTAAAAATTGAATAATCATGCATGCTGAAAATTTCTGCATGCAGATTTTTCAGGGTTGCTGAATTTTTGCATGCTGATTTTTATGTGATAAGATGATGATTCTAATTGCATTGTTAATGAGATTACAAAGTTTAGAATCATGATTAGCATGATCAGCAACCTATGTCATAACATAATCAATTAATTCTCAGATCTGAAAATTATAATTGTTGCATATGGTGATGATCATAGGATTCAAACCCTTTTGGTATCGAATGTAATGACCTGCGATGTGATCTGTAATGTCATGTAATTTTTCAGATGCTTGCATGCATCTTATTTAATATTTTGAAAGGCCTGCGTGCCTCCTAAAAGGGAGATGTAATTTATTTTTGTTTTTATTTTATATCTGGTTGTATTTCTGTGATGTGATGTACGTCAACGATCAAGTCGCAGATGATGCATGAGATGAGCAGGGTTCTAAGCGGTTGATGGCGATTGGATCAAGAGTTGGTCATGGATCGAATCAAGGAGGCTTGAAACCAATTCAAGAGTTGAAGACCAGTTGATCGATTGACGTGCATGTGCTTGTAATACGACCTAACTAGAATCCATGATCATCACCTATTTAAAGTTTAGCTTTAATTATTGCTGCGATTATAACTGCCTGCAATGTGCCGTTTGCATGTGATGTGAATGAAAGTCGGGTAGATAGGTTTACATGTGATGTAGCAAACCCAATTGAGACCTAAATTAAAACCTCCTCAATCAAGTCGAGAGTGAACCGACATGAGCAAGTCATATTAGATTAATTGATCTAATTGGTGTCTAGGAAAGCATGAAAGGTGGTCACTTAATTAGGACCTTACTCTCTGAGTAAGGGGAGCCTCCCACCTGCTTACCTGGCCAATTGTTCGATTACCTCTTATGAAGAGCTCAAGTTGCAAACACTAAGACCTGATTAACCAATATTAAGTCAATAGGTCTTCCACTATAGTAGAGCTGCTAAGGTCTTTCTGATGTTGATTTGTCTCGGCTGGACACAGTGGGCAAGTTGCATCGGGGGGCTGGACCTCTCTATAGACATGAGATGTTGTAGGGTAAAGGTGGGGTTGGGCACCAATAACTGTTAGGTGAGGACCCAATGACGACTTTATTCCTACGGTTATATGGTGGGTCTGACTTAACTAAGAAATGGGACTAATAACTGTTAGGTGAGGTATTTATGGCTTAGAGACCAAGTTACACTGCAACATGCTTGAGAAGCATTGTACAAGAGTTGTACATTCATCAATCTATATGTCACCAATAACTGTTAGGTGAGGTGGCATGTAAATTGGTGGGACCGCAGTACCCACCAGAAACCCTAGTCGTATGGAATTTCCGTTTTCCAACCAGGGGAGTGTGAGGGATTCGAGAAAATAGTGGGAGTTACATTTGTTCTAAAAGACCTTAAAACAGATTAGGATCAAGTACAAAAGTCTAACTAGAATCTTTACTCTCTGCAGATCATAATGTCAGCCTCAAACCCTTTGACCCGTATTCTTGAGACCAACCGATTGACAGGTACCAATTACAGAGAGTGGCTTAGGAATCTCAAAATTGTTCTGAGTTGCGAGAAAATAGGCTATGTGCTCGACAATGACATCCCCGCATTACCAGCACGTCTGACCACTGATCAGCGTACGACGCATGAGAAGTGGACAGACGATGACACTAGGATCAAGTGCTATATCATGGCATCCATGTCCAATGAACTACAATGCCAGCATGAAAATATGAAGACTGCTAGGGACATACTGGCACACCTGCAAGAGTTGTATGGTGAGCAGAGTCGCACAGCTCGTTTTGAAGTGTCCAAGAGGCTCTTCAAAGCAAAAATGCGCGAGGGGCAGTCCGTCCATGATCATGGTCTGACTATGATCAAGGACCTAGAGGAGCTTGAGAAGCTCGGTATGAACATGCACAAGGAATTGCAAGTTGATCTGATCCTTCAATCCCTTCCTAATTCATTTGGTCAGTTTATAGTAAACTACCATATAAATAAGATTGAATGCACTAAGACTGAACTGATAAATATGTTGGTAACTGCTGAGGGAGCCTTGAAAGGTTCAAGGGGCGATGTCCTTGCTGCTGAGTTGACTTCTGGTTCCAAGAGAAAGTCTACTTGGAAGAAAAAGAAGCCTGCTAAGAAGCAGAAGAAAGACAAGAAGCCAAAGAAGGAAGTTCAAAAGAAAAGGGCCAATGACAAAGAAAAATGTTTCCACTGCAATGTCGACGGCCACTGGAAGAGGAATTGTCCTTCATACCTCGAGAGCCTGAAGAACAAGAAAGGTGACACACCTTCAGAAGGTATAGACTTGCTCATAATTGAAACTAATCTAACGGTTTCTTCTACTTCTAGTTGGGTTATAGATTCTGGTTCTAGTGCTCATCTATGCACTACCATGCAGGGTCTAAAGAAAAGTAGAAGGCTGGCGGAAGGTGCAGTAACCCTTCGGGTTGGCAACGGGGCAAAAGTTGCTGCTGTGGCTGTGGGCACCTACCATCTGCGACTACCGTCTGGTTTTAGTTTATTACTTAGAGACTGCTATTATGTACCTGTTGCTAGCAGAAATTTGATTTCTGTTTCATGTCTAGCACAGGAAGGTCATGTTTTTACATTTGACAAAGACTGCTGTTCTATTTATTTAAGAAATAAAATAGTCGCACGTGGTTTTATGATTGACAGTCTCTATCATTTGCATATGCATGTATCTATAAATATGTCTGAGCAAGAAGTGAGTGCCAAAGGATCCAAAAGATCCAGAGATGAGATAAACCAAAAATATTTGTGGTACCTCAGGCTTGGCCATATTGGAGAGGACAGAATGAACAAAATGGATAAAGATGGACTTCTCGGCTCATTGACTTCCGAGTCATATCCAGTTTGCGAATCCTGTCTTCAAGAAAAAATGGCTAGATTGCCCTTTGTAGGATATGGGGAGAGGACCACTAAAATACTTACCCTAGTACATACAGATGTATGTGGCCCATTCGATGTTCTAGCCAGGGGACGTTATTCGTACTTCATTACCTTTACCGATGATTATTCACGGTATGGGTATGTGTATCTTATGAGAGACAAATCTGAATCTTTTGAAAAGTTCAAAGAGTTCAGAAATGAAGTAGAAAAACAAACTGGAAAACCCCTTAAGGCTCTTCGATCAGATCGAGGAGGAGAATGTTGGGAACCTGCCCATGCCGCTGATATTTCAAAAATTTTCAGATGGCAGCGGAATCGGCATGCACGGGTTCGACGTTCATCGCATGAACGCTTGTTTCGAGACCTTTCGTAATTAGGTAAGAATTAAAACTTTTAGAACTAATAGGAAGATCAAATCTTCACCTTGCGCGGGTAGATGATCACCGCGAATCTGAATTCGTGGTTTTGGAAGAGGGTTCGTTTGAAGCCGTTCAAAACGTCCGGCCTCTACGGGTATCCACACGAAGTAGAGAACCGATCAAAGCTTTCTTGTCTTCCCGGGGTGCTAGCTCCCTTGCAAAGACTCCTTTGATGGCTGATCTCTTCTCTTTCTTTCAACTCTTGAAAGTGCTTGAGAGGAGGAAGAAGAAGAAGGAACTCAAGGAAGAAGAACACAGCTTCTACAGCCTTCGTTCTTTTCCCTGCGTTGGAAGAAGGATTGGAGGAAGAGGAAGACGCCAACGCTTGGACCTTGCTCTTCCTTTGCTTGCGGCTGAACCAAGAGAGGAGAGGGGAGGGTGGCGGCAGCAAGAGGAGGATGGCTCCAATACCTAGGGCGCCGGCCTCATGGTGCTTCTTATAGCCATCAAGGGCTCCTCCAAAGTAGGAGCCCTAGATGGTTTTCCAAAGAAAGAAAGGGGGGTGCGCCGGCCCTCTCTCTCCTTCAATCCGCACCATCCAAGATGAGAGGGGCTGATGCCCCTCTTACTTGGTTAACCTAATCCTCTTCCAAAGAGGATTAGGTGCCTCTCTCATGGTTTAATCCTAATCTAATTAGGATTGGCCAAATTGGGTTCAATCTATACTAGTCCTAATCCAATTAGGACTTGGATGAACCATGACTCAATTGAACTCTTCAATCCTAATCCAATTAGGAGTCATGTTGATTCATTAGATTAATAATTAATTTGGACTTAAGGAATCCTAATCCAATTAGGATTTGTTTAATTTTAGTCCTGATCCAATTAGGACTCTACTTGAATCCGAAGTCCTAATCCAATTAGGATTTCTAGGAATCCTACTCCAAGTAGGAATCCAATTTTAATTCAAAACTCCTAATCTCATTAGGATTGAGGAATCCTATTCCAAATAGGAATCCAGTCCTACTCCAACTAGGATTTCCAGTCCTAATCCAATTAGGACTCTAGGAATCCTACCCGAAGTAGGACTCTTGTTTCAAGTCCAATTAATTAATTCCCTTTGTTCCTTTTTCAACTTCTTATCAATCAAATTGATTTCTTGTGATTCCTAATCACGATTTCAACCATCGGATCGGTCAATACTTCTAGTGTGTGTGACCCCATAGGTTCTATTCTGACTGGTAGTGAGATATATTGTGATCTCTATCACTATATCATTGAAAACTCCTTTCAATGGGTTGGAACGATTTCCAACTCAACTCATTAGGGTTTATCGATCATCAAGATAATCCCTATGAGTCCCACCATCCACCAGTGACACCTAGCAGCATGTAGTGGCTACCCAGCAGAATGGAATGATGAACCTCTAGGTGCAGTTAACATGTGATACAGTCCTACTATCGTGGATCCCTACAGGACGGAGGTCATGGACAACTCGTCAAACCCCATCGTCTGTCATATGTCAAGATTTATTCGACTCGAGTTCGATAGTGAAAAACTCTTTCTCCACTGTGCATACTGCCCCCGGCCGAGGTCTTACGAACTCAGTCTTATAAATCACATAGGATCTCTCCTTATCTATCAAGGTCGATAGATTCCATATAGGTGCATACCCTACTCCTACAGTGAACTTACTGCAGCCAATCTACACTGCATGGACCCATATGGCTAGAGACCATGTATGTGTGCAGTCAAACTACAATAACC
>NW_024069904.1:0-25414 GCF_009389715.1 Phoenix dactylifera
ACACGTTTTACCGATATTATTAATGGTCTAAAGAGCTTGGGTAAATCTTATACTAACCCGGAACTTGTGAGTAAAATTCTCAGGTCTTTGCCAAAAGTATGGGAAGCAAAGGTCACGGCGATCGTAGAAGCCAAGGACCTCAACACCTTGGGGCTAGAAACAACTTTTGGGCTCATTGATGACGCATGAGCTCACTATGAAGCAACATGAGGATGACTTGCCAAAGAAGAAAACGATTGCACTCAAGGCTACCTCGAGTATGTGTGAAGAGGAAAGTAGTGAGAGTGAGGAAGAAAGTGAGGATGAGGACTTGGGTTTGATAGTTAGGAAGTTTAAAAAATTCATGAGGAAAAGAAACCCTTTCCAAAGAAAAAGTTTGGAGGGAGAAATGATTGGGAAAAAGAAAAAGAAAAAGAAAGAGACCCAATCATATGCTATGATTGCAAGAGACCGGGACACATTCGTTCCGAATGCCCTCAACAAAAGAAGTATTTTGGAAAGAAGAAGAAGAAGGCATTGAAGGCAACATGGGATGATAGTGACACATCATCCTCCGAGGAAGAGAAGGAAGAGACCGCCAATCTATGCTTCATGGCGTTCGAAGACGACGAGGTATGTCAAAACCCAACCATAAATTTTACTTTAGAAGAATTATATGAAGCTTTTCAAGAACTTATGGGTGATTGTAGTATGTTAGGAGCAAAGAATAAAGAATTAAAAGCCTCCAATCAAAAACTAAAGGAAAATATTGAAAACCTATTAATTGAAAAGGAGAGCGTTAAAAATATTAACACTACTAACCTAGAAATCAAAAATTCAAAACTGAGCATTGAAAATGAAAAGGCAAAAACACTAATTAAGGAATTAAATCTAAAAGTAAAATTCCTACTCGATAATAATACCTCACTTGCACAAACTGTTGAATCTCTTAAAAAAGATATGGAAGAACTAGTTAAAGAAAATTTGAATCTTAAGAATGAGGTACATAAGTACAAACCAATTGTTGAAAAATTCACACAAAGCTCTGAAAAATTAAATCTTATTCTTTCAAATCAAAGAGCTGTTTTCAATAAAGCCGGATTAGGATATAAAACTAATAAGCAACAAAAAGTATCTAAAGAATTTCTTTGTAAAAGCAAAAGACGTAAAAAACTGAAAAAACCAACATGCTTTCTTTGTGGAAAGAAAGGACATAAAGCCTACTCTTGCATTCAAAGAAAAATCCAAACCAACAAGAGTACATTTGTAAAAGCTAAAAACATAACTAAAGTATGGGTGCCTAAGGGAACCAACTACACTAACCACGAAGGACCCAAGAAAACTTGGGTACCTAAGAGCTTCACATGATCATTTTGCAGGTATGCCTTGCAGCCGGAAATAAAAAGAGAATGTGGTATCTTGATAGTGGTTGCTCAAGGCATATGACCAGTGACAAGAGTCTCTTCGTCACCTTGGAATCAAAAGAAGGAGGAGTAGTCACATTTGGAGACAATGCTAAAGGCCGAATTATTGGTGTTGGTAAAATCTCCATATCACCCTCCTCATTTATTGATAATGTATTGTTAGTTAATGGACTAAAACATAATTTGTTAAGCATAAGTCAATTTTGTGTCAAGGGCTTTAAAGTATCATTTGAATCATCACTATGCATAATTAGTAGTCCATTTGACAATGAGATCATACTCACAGGACATAGGCATGGAAATGTTTACATGGTAGATCTTGATGATCTCACCATGAAGGATGGCCAATGTCTTGTAGCCATGAATCCCAAAGTCAATGAGACTAGTTGGTTATGGCATCGTAGGTTAGGGCATGCTAGCATGGACTTAATCTCCAAATTAATTACAAAAGATCTAGTCAAAGGACTACCAAAAATAGACTTTGAGAAGAATAAAATTTGCGCTGCATGTCAATTAGGGAAACAAACAAGAAGTTCCTTCAAGTCTAAGAACATAGTCTCAACAACAAAACCTTTAGAACTAATTCACATGGATTTGTTTGGACCCACTAGAACTGCTAGTCTAGGGGGTAAGAAATTTGGTCTTGTAATTGTTGATGACTTTTCACGTTTTACATGGGTTTCATTTCTTGCACACAAAGATGAGTCCTTTTCCGCTTTTATCAAGTTTTATAATAGGGTTTCGAATGAACTCAATCTTAAACTAAAAGCAATTAGGAGTGATCATGGTACCGAGTTTGAAAATCAGCACTTTGAAAAGTTTTGTGATGAAAATGGTATCAATCACAATTTCTCGGCACCTAGGATACCCCAACAAAATGGGGTGGTAGAAAGGAAGAATCGCATACTAGCAGATATGGCTCGTACCATGTTGTGCGAATCGGATCTACCAAAGTATTTTTGGGCTGAAGCAATAAATACTTCATGTTATATCTTAAATCGTGCTTTAGTTAGATCCATCTTAAAGAAAACACCTTATGAGTTGATAAAAAGTAAGAAACCAAATATAAGTTATTTTCATGTTTTCGGTTGTCGATGCTTTATTTTGAACAATGGAAAGGACAATCTAAGTAAATTTAGTGCTAAATCAGATGAGGGGATCTTCTTAGGTTATTCCTCATCTAGTAGAGCATACAGGGTCTTCAACAAGAGAACTCTCGTTGTTGAAGAATCCATTCATGTTGTTTTTGATGAAACTAATGGAGATTCTTCTAGAAAAGAAGAAGATGGTGATGTAGGTATACTTGAAGACCAAATGAAGGAACTCTCCACTCAAGACAAACAACATGAGGATGAGATCAAAGAAGATACAAATCAGCGAGATGAAGAAGATCAACCTCCATCAAGAAATCAAGATCTTCCTAAAGAATGGAGGTATGCACATGGTCATCCAAAGGATCTAATCCTTGGTGATCCTTCACAAGGTATAAGAACTAGATCCTCTTTAAGAAACACTAGTAATTATCTTGCTTTCGTTTCACAAATAGAGCCTAAATCACTAGAAGAAGCTGAAAAAGATGATAATTGGATGAATGCTATGCAAGAGGAATTAAACCAATTCGAAAGAAATGAAGTTTGGACTCTAATGAAAAGACCCCCTAATGTTTCAATTATAGGCACCAAGTGGGTGTATAGAAATAAACTAGATGAAGATGGAATGGTAATAAGAAACAAAGCTAGGCTAGTGGCCAAAGGATATAATCAGGAGGAAGGAATAGATTTTGATGAAACTTTTGCTCCTGTTGCTAGGTTAGAGGCTATTAGACTACTTTTAGCATATGCATGCTTCATGGATTTTAAACTCTATCAAATGGATGTAAAAAGTGCATTTTTAAATGGTTATATAATGGAGGAAGTTTATGTAGGACAACCTCCAGGTTTTGAAAATCACTTACATCCAGATTATGTGTATAAATTGCATAAAGCATTGTATGGCCTTAAGCAAGCCCCTAGGGCATGGTATGAAAGATTAAGTAATTTCCTAATTGAAAACAAATTTAAGAGAGGAAATGTAGACAAAACCCTCTTTATTAAAAGAAAAGGAAATGACTTATTGCTTGTACAAATTTATGTGGATGATATAATTTTTGGTGCTACTAATGACAGTCTTTGTCAAGAGTTTGCCAAGCTTATGCAGGGAGAATTTGAAATGAGCATGATGGGTGAGCTCAACTTCTTCCTTGGGCTGCAAATAAAACAATCAAAGGAAGGCATCTTCATCAGTCAGTCCAAGTATATCAAAGAAATGTTGGAGAAATTCAAGATGAAGGATGCAAAAGAAATCAGCACACCCATGGGCTCAAGTTGCAAGCTTGACAAAGATGAAAAAGGTAAAAGTATAGACTGCAAATTGTACAGAGGTATGATAGGCTCTTTACTTTACCTTACTGCCAGTAGACCAGATATATTATTCAGTGTTTGTATGTGTGCTAGATACCAAGCATGTCCTAAGGAATCACACTTGCAAGCTGTTAAGAGAATTTTTAGATATCTAGTAGGGACATCTAATGTAGGCTTATGGTATTCTAAACAATCTGACATAAACTTAATTGCCTATTCCGATGCTGATTTTGCCGGGTGCAAACTCGACAGAAAAAGCACAAGTGGCACATGTCAATTCTTGGGTGCCAATTTGGTTTCTTGGTTTAGCAAGAAACAAAATTCAGTTGCCTTGTCCACAGCTGAGGCAGAGTACATTGCAGCTGGAAGCTGTTGTGCCCAAGTTCTTTGGATTAAGCAACAACTTGAAGACTTCGGTATCAAAATGGATAATATACCAATTAAGTGTGATAATACAAGTGCAATTAATTTAACAAAGAATCCTGTCCAACACTCTAAGTCAAAGCATATAGAGATTAGGCATCATTTTATTAGGGATCATGTGGTGAAAAATGATGTGATGATTGAATATGTATGCACTGAAAATCAATTGGCTGATATCTTTACAAAGCCCCTTTGTAAAGATAGATTCAACTTCTTAAGGAATGCTTTGAGCTTGTATGATCCTAGCAAATGAATTGAACTTGTATTGCATTGTTTTGCTGCGCAAACTAGTAATCAACCTCAAGGTAAACATAAGTGAAAACATGAATTCATCTAAGCTAAATGACGAACTGTTTGACTTTCCGGAGGATGGTTACCCTCCCTTGGACTCTTCATGGAGATATTTTCAGAGCCTATTTCATAGGTATTCGAAATTTGGTCAAACATTCCTCATTTCAATATTAATAATTCAAAAATCATTATCAAATTATTATAGGATGTATCATTAAGGGGGAGGATCACAAACAAATTCACTCTAAGTTTATCAAAAGAGATCATGTTGATTAGGGTGATTAAACAAAAATTGGGAGAAGATAGAATTTAGTCTGAAATTTTTCAGTGCCGGAGACGTCTCTGGCAAATCGCAGAGACGTCCCCCCAGGGGAGACGTCTCGCCTTAGTCGCGGAGACGTCTCGGGGACCGAATGAGGGCTTTTAAAATAGGTCGAAATAGCTCGAGCCGACCCGAGCTTTCTCCTTCATCCCCGACCAAAACGAAAAACCCTAGCCTCCATTTGCTCTCCACCTCAAACCCTAGCCTCCGTTTGCTCTCCATCACAAACCCTAGCATCCATGGCACCAAAGAAGGCTAGGACGACCCGTGGAAGGCGACCTAGGGCAGCGGCCGACGGTGAGGAACGGCGGGAAGAACCCTCCGCGCCGTCTCCTCCGGTTGCTCCGCCAACCACGACTATTTCCTGTGCAAATCGCACAGTCACGACCGGAAGGTACATAGATTTCTCATTTTTAGATCATGAGGGGTTTTCTATTGGAGAGAGACTCCGAGCCCAAGGGTGGGAGCACCTTTGTACCCTCAATACCTCGACCTACCCCGGCCTAGTTAGAGAATTTTTTAGCAATATGGCCTTAGGGGACCTAGGGTACACTGCATATGTCCAAGGGACATTAGTAGAAGTCAATGAAGATGTCCTATCCACTGTCTTACAAATCCCTAAGGACGGTGAGGCTCCAACTTCACATCCCCAAAGGGAATTAGCCCTAAATTTACTTTTAGGAAGAGAGGACTGCGGCCCTCTTGATGTTGTCAATTCCCAGGACCTAAATGCAGAAATGAGACTTCTCTTAAGTATTGTCAACCGGGTCCTATTTCCTAAAACCGGTCGCTTCGATTTTGTTTCGGAGCGAGACTTAGCTATTATGCATCATATCCTACTAGGGATCCCTCTAAACCTCCCTAGACTCATGCTAAACTACATTGCCCTATGTCATAGGTATTCTAGGTTTAGTATACCCTATGGCATGATCTTTACCTTAGTTTTCAAACACTTCAAAGTTTCCATTCCAACAAATGAACCTGCAAAGCCCTTGAGAAACACCGACTATTACAATGAGGGCACAATGAGAAGAATGGAATTTCATAAGATAGATGGGTCGTGGGTCAAGGTACCAAAGAGAAAAACCCAAATTCTAGAGCCCGAGAACCCACATCATGAGTCTGATCATCACTCTCCTCCACCTAGCCACTTGGATATCCCTGATATATCCTCCAGCTCAGCTGGACCTTCCACATCCATGCCACCACCTCCTCCAGTTAGTGGGCCCTCCTTTCTGTCAGAGGATCAGATGCGCACCTTAGCATCTGCCATTTGCCAGCAGATGAGGGAGGAGATGAGATCCATGATCTCTACAGAGTTGGCCCCCATCAGAGCTTCACATGAAGGGCTTCTACAAGAGATGAAGGATATTAGAAGTCAAATTGAAGCTACAACACAAGAAATAATTGGTGTGGGTGCCACCCAAACCATCAGATCAATAGAGCTCAAGGACAGCTTGAGGAGCATTTCCAAGAGTCTCAAAGAGCTGACAAAACCAGATGGCAACGTGGGCACCTTGGTTGCCCAACTCAGAGGAAGAATTGAAATGGCAACCATAGAGTTTGAAGCACTTGTGGCAGGTTTCCACAAGTCACAGGGAGATCAATTTAAGACCTTCATGGATTCCATCAATGCATTCATAGATGCAGCTTGTAAGGTTTATGAACAAAATGCAGCTGGTAGGGCTCATGAGCAACGTCGCCGGTGAGGGACATTTTGTAGGCTCTTCTTTTTGTAAATCCTAGGCTGTTTTGAAACACTTTTTGTATTAGAAATCAATACTTGTAATGATTTCTTCTTTTGACTATGTACTGACTTCGAAGATTTACAATGACATATGAATGACATACAATTTCTTTTGCAACCCTGTGTACATTTCCAACTCTGTATATGTAAATATGAATGTGCCTCTTGATGTGTCATAAGAATCTCATAACATACATTAAGTATTCAAATTTGGCACAACTTATCAAAGCATATGAAACAGGGGGAGCACAACCTGAATATCAAAGGGGGAGTAAAATGAATGCTGAACTCTTTAATAAAGATAACTTGAATATCCTTGAGTGGTTAATTATAATATGCTGAATTCTACTATGAATTGAGTTTTAAGCACCTAAGGATAATTTGTCCCCTTCATTGTTGATGACAAAAAGGGGGAGTAGATATTGAATATGGAGATATTGAAAGGGGGAGTAGATATATAGAAAGAACCAAAAGAACCAATATGGATATTGAATATGGAATGCAAAATTTATAATCATACTCCAAAGTTGATTTAGAAAAGATAAAATTGAAGAATATTGACTTTAAGATAATTGCCCTTCTGGAAAAGAAAGAGAGAGTCAAAAAGAATCTAGCTTTCAATTATCTTCAGCATCAATATTTCATTTTAACTTGATTCAAATTCAGTTGATATGCTAAAATTGCTTAAGAGCTATAAAGTTCAATCCCATGCAATTATGCACACTGTATCTAGCTCTAATCAAAACATTATACTTGTACATCTGATCAAATACTGTGTATATGTTTAAACTTCGAATTTTGCATATACTCAGTGTTTTGTCATCATCAAAAAGGGAGAGATTGTTGACCCCCTAATGGATTTTGATGAATACAAAACACTAGAGTATAATTCCATTTATCTTAACAATTTAATTGAGGAATTCATGTGATTAATTAAGAATATTGTTAAGAAATGTCTAGGCAAGTTCCCATAATTTTTATGAATTTACTGAAGAATATTTTGAGTTAAAGAAAACAGATCAGGGACAGCCGAGACGTCTCCGGATAGTCTCAGAGACGTCTCTGGCACAAACAGGAAGAACTGGCACACTTGGAGACGTCCCCGGCACCTGCTGAGTCGTCCCCGCGTTAGCGGAGTCGACTCTCTCAGTAGCGGAGTCGACTCTCTCAGTGGCGGCAGAAAGGCAATTTTCAAGAGATATGCGCGAGACGTCCCCACTGTACGCGGAGTCGTCCCTGCAAGTAAAAAGGAGACTTCCCGAGTCGTCCCCAAGATAGCGGAGACGGGTCTCTCAGGGTTTTCCAGAGAATGGTTTTTTCGGTGATAAGGAAGCGGAGTCGACCCTGAGACAGCGGAGTCGTCCCCATGCATAAAGTGCAGACAAGCCGAGACGTCCCCTGAAGGAACGGAGTCGACTCTCTCAGGGAATTCCAGAGGACATGTTTTTCGGAGACAAAGAAGCGGAGTCGTCCCCAAAGCAGTGGAGTCGTCCCCATTTAAAAAGTGCAAACAAGCCGAGACGTCCCCTTAAAGTGCCGAGTCGACCCCAGACAACGTAAAAAGTTAAATCTTGTAGCCGAGACGTCTCTCGTTGAAGCGGAGACGTCCCCGGAGCGCCTGGGACGCGACTGACAGCTTTTCAGGTTTGGTTTGAATTTCAAATCCTTTTTACTTTGTCTCTAACGGCTATATTTGCTTTTTGGGCTATAAAAGGGACCTCTTAAGTGCTTCTCAACAACTCTTGACCAACCCAAAGCTAGATCATTCAAGAGAGAAGTAAGAAAGAAAAGTTCAAGGGAGTGAGTGCATTCAAGTGAAGAAATCAAGTGTTTTCAAGCTTCCCAAGTGATTTCAAGCTCAACCACTCTCGTGCGCTCGGGATTCAAAGCTCACACTCAACCCTACGCGGTCCACATCGGAAGAATCAACATTTCTCACGCTTCCAACAGCAAAAGGATTCTTCCGGGTTCTATTATTCATAATTGTCATATTTGCTTCTTAGAGCTTGTTTTTTCTTTTGTAAACTCTTCCATTGTGGTGCTTGTTCCAGTCAAGGGACTTGGAACAAGGGAAAGGCGTCCCAAGCCTAAGTGAAATTGGGGGTTTTAGGGTTTGTTGTGAGCCCGGTGTAAAACAACGAGTTGGGTAGTGAACTCGCAAAACTACCGTACTGTAATCTTGGATTATAGTGGAAATTCCCAAAGGTGATTTGGGGAGTGGATGTAGGAGCAGTGGAAGCTCCGAACCACTATAAAACCTTGTGTTTGCGATTGACCTTTCTCATTCCTTCTTCTTTACTTTAGTGCATATATTCGTGTGTTTTATTTTTAATTAGTCAAAAGTTTTTAAAACACCCAATTCACCCCCCTCTTGGGTGACCATCTCTGGGCAACAGAAATGTTTTCCAAATATTTAAAAGCTCTTAATGAAGCAAATATAACAATGAGAAATAATAAAACCCGGAAGAACCCTTTTGTCGTTGGAAGCGTGGGTAATGGTGGCTCTTCCGATGTGGATCGCGTTGGCTTGAATGTGAGCTTTGAATGCCGAGTGGGAGTGAGTAGATGAGCACGAAATCAGATGGAAAAGTTTGAAAGCACTTGATTTCTTCTTTTGAAGGCACTAACTCCCTTGAACCTCTTTCTCTTGCTTCTCTCTTGAATGATCTTGTGTTGGGTTGGTGAGAAGTTGTTGGAAGGCACTTAAAAGCTCCCTTTTATAGCCCAAAAAGCAATAGATCCGTTAGACACAAAAATATGACCGTTTGAAATTCAAATTTACCTGAAAAAGTGTGTCAGTCGCGTTCCAGGCGCTCCGGAGACGTCTCCGCTTCAACGCGAGACGTCTCGGCTGTATAAAATTTCATTTGACGTTGTTTGGAGTCGACTCGGCACTTTTACGGGGACGTCTCTGAAGAAGAACGACTTGTATGCTTGTTCTTCTGTTTTTCTGAGAGAGTCGGCTCGGCACTTTACGGGGACGTCTCGGGATGTTTGCGCTTTTTGCATGGGGACGACTCCGAGGCGTCGGGGACGACTCCGTAGTTGTATCACCGAAAAACACATCCTCTGGAATCCCCTGAGAGAGTCGACTCCGCGCTCTCTGGGGACGACTCGGGAAGTTCGCTTTTTACTTGTGGGGACGACTCCGCGTCCTTCGGAGACGACTCGCGCGCATCCCTTGAAATCGGCCTTTCTGCCGTCTCTGAGAGAGTCGACTCTGCAGAGTTGGGAGTCGACTCCGACCCTGTGAGACGCCTCACCAGGTGCCGGGGACGTCTCCAGACGTGCCAATTCTTCCTGTTCGTGCCAGAGACGTCTCTGAGACAACCTGGAGACGTCTCGGCTGTCCCTGATCTGTTTTCTTCAACTCAAAAATTCTTCAATAAATCCTTAAAAAATATGGGAACTTGCCTAGACATTTCTTAACAATATTCTTAATTAAACACCTGAATTCCTCAAATAAATTGTTAAGATAAGTGGAATTATACTCTAGTGTTTTGTATTCATCAAAATCCATTAGGGGGTCAACACTTTCTTTATCCTTCTTCTTCCTCCTCCTAAGCACAATCAAGAGTTGATCCAAAGGGAGGACATCAGCCATTAAAGTTGTCTCTGCAAGGGAGCTAGCACCCCGAGGAGACAAACAAGCTTGGATCAGTTTTTGCTTCGTGTGGATACCCGTAGAGGCCGGACGCGTGCACGGCTTCAAGCGAACCTTCATCCTAAACCACGAACTTCAGTTTGCGGTGATCATCTACCCGCACAAGGTGAAGATCTGATCTTCATAATGTTTTAAAAGTTTTAATCCTTATCTGTCTACGAACGGTTTTTGAATAACGTTTATGAGATGAACGATTGATCCCGCGCATGCCACTTTCGCTGCATCTGAAATTTTTTTTAATTTCTGCGGCATGGGCGGGTACCTAATAGTGGTATCAGAGCCTAGGCTTCGTAGATTAAGGTAAGGATTAATTATTAATAGGCATCTTAGATCTGAAATTTAAAAGGTTATGAATGCTGAAAATTTTCTGCATGCAGATTTTTCAGGGTTGCTGATTTTTGCATGCTGATTTTTATGTGATAAATTGATGACTCTAATTGCATTGTTAATGGGATTACAAAGTTTAGAATCATGTTTAGCATGATCAGCAACCCATGTCATAAGATAATCAATTAGATTTCAGATCTGAAAATTATAATTGTTGCATGCGGTGATGATCATAAGATTCAAACCCTTTTGGTATCAAATGTAATGACCTGCGATGTGATCTGTAATGTCATGTAATTTTTCAGATGCTTGCATGCATCTTATTTGATATTTTGAGAGGCCTGCGTGCCTCCAAAAAGGGGATGTAATTTATTATTTTATATCTGGTTGTATTTCTGTGATGTAATGTACGTCAACGATCAAGTCGAAGACAGTACATGAGATGAACGGCGATCTGAGCAGTTGATGGCGATTGGATCAAAAGTTGATCAGGGATCGAATTAAGGAGGCTCGGGACCAATTCAAGAATTGAAGATCAACTGATCGATTGACGTGCATGTGCTTGTAATATGACCTAATTAGAATCCATGATCATCACCTATTTAAAGTTCAGCTTTATTTATTGTTGCGATTATAACTGTCTGCGATGTGCCGTTTGCATGTGATGCGAATGTGAGTGGGGTAGATAGATTTACATATGATGCAAACTAGTAGAGCAATCCCAATGAGATCTAAACTAAAACCTCCTCAATCAAGTCGAAAGTGAACCAACATGAGCGAGTCATATAAGATTAATTGATCTAATTGGTGTCTAGGAAAGCATGAAAGGTGGTTACTTAATTAGGACCTTACTCTCTGAGTAAGGAGAGCCTTCCACCTGCTTACCTGGCCAATTGTTCGATTACCTCTTATGAAGAGCTCAAGTTGCAAACACTAAGACATGATTAACTAATATTAAGTCCATAGGTTTTCCACCGTAGTAGAACTGCTAAGGTCTTTCTGGTGTTGACTTGTCTCGGCTGGACACAGTGGGCAAGTTACATTGGAGGGCTGGACCTCTCTATAGACATGTGATGTTGTAGGGATAAAGATGGGGTTGGGCACCAATAACTGTTAGGTGAGGATCCAATGACAATTTTATTTCTACGGTTATACGGTGGGTCTGACTTAACTAAGGAATGAGACCAATAACTGTTAGGTGAGGTCTACATGACTTAGAGACCAAGTAGCACTGCAACATGCTTGAGAAGCATTGTATAAGAGTTGTACACTCATCCATTTATGTGTCATCAATAACTGTTAGGTGAGGTGGCATATAAATCGGTGGGACCGCAGTACCCACTAGAAACCTTAGTCGTGTAGGATTTCTGTTTTCCTACCAGGGGAGTGTGAGAAATTCGAAAAAATAGTGGGAGGTACATTTGTTCTAAAGGATCCTAGAATAAATTAGGATCAAGTACAAAAATCTAACTAGAATCTTTACTCTCTACAGATCACAATGTCAGCCTCAAACCCTTTGACCCATATTCTTGAGACCAACAGACTGACCGGTACCAATTACAGAGACTGGCTTAGAAATTTCAAAATTGTTCTGAGTTGCGAAAAAATAGGCTATGTGCTCGACAATGATATCCCCACATTACCAGCACGTCCGACCGCTGATCAGCGTGCGACGCATGAAAAGTGGACAGACGATGACATTAGGGTCAAGTGCTACATCATGGCATCCATGTCCAATGAACTCCAATGCCAGCATGAGAATATGAAGACTGCTAGGGACATACTGGCACACCTGCAAGAGTTGTATGGTGAGCAGAGTTGCACAGCTCGTTTTGAAGTGTCCAAGAGGCTCTTCAAAGCAAAGATGCGCGAGGGGCAGTCTGTCCATGATCACGGTCTGACTATGATCAAGGACCTAGAGGAGCTTGAGAAGCTCGATATGAACATGCACAAGGAATTGCAAGTAGATCTGATCCTTCAATCCCTTCCTAATTCATTTGGACAGTTTATAGTAAACTACCACATGAATAAGATTGAATGCACTAAGACTGAACTGTTAAACATGTTGGTAACTGCTGAGGGAGCCTTGAAAGGTTCAAGGGGCAATGTCCTTGCTGCTGAGTTGACTTCTGGTTCCAAGAGAAAGTCTACTTTGAAGAAAAAGAAGCCTGAGAAGAAGCAGAAGAAAGATAAGAAACCAAAGAAGGAAGTTCAAAAGAAAAAGGCTAATGACAAAGGAAAATGTTTCCACTGCAATGTCGATGGCCACTGGAAGAGAAACTGTCCTTCATACCTGGAGAGCCTGAAGAACAAGAAGACAGACACACCTTCAGAAGGTATGTTAGACTTGCTCGTGATAGAAACTAACCTTACAGTTTCCTCAACTTCTAGTTGGGTTGTAGATTCTGGTTCTAGTGCTCACTTGTGCACTACTATGCAAGGTCTAAAAGAAAGTAGAAGACTGGCGGAAGGTGCGGTAACCCTTCGGGTTGGCAACGGGGCAAAAGTTGCTGCTGTGGCTGTGAGCACCTATCCTCTGCGACTACCGTATGGTTTTAGTTTATTACTTAGAGACCGTTATTATGTACCTGCTGCTAGCAGAAATTTGATTTCTGTTTCATGTCTAGTACAGGATGGTCATGTTTTTACATTTGACAAAGACTGCTGTTATATTTATTTCAGAAATAAAATAGTCGCACGTGATTTTATGATTGACAGTCTCTATCATTTGCATATGGATGTATCTATAAATATGTTTGAGCAAGAAGTGAGTGCCAAAGGATCCAAGAGATCCAGGGATGAGATAAACCAAAAGTATTTGTGGCACCTCAGGCTTGGCCATATTGGAGAGGACAAAATGAACAAAATGGATAAAGATAGGCTTCTCGGCTCATTGACTTCCGAGTCATATCCAGTTTGCGAGTCCTGTCTTCAAGAAAAAATGGCTAGATTGCCCTTTGTTGGACATGGGGAAAGGACCACTGAAATACTTACCCTGGTATATACAGATGTGTGTGGCCCATTCGATATGCTATCCAGGGGTTGTTATTCGTACTTCATTACATTTACCGATGATTATTCACCGTATGGGTATATGTATCTTATGAGACATAAATCTGAATCTTTTAAAAAGTTCATAGAGTTCAGAAATGAAGTAGAAAAACAAACTGGAAAATCCCTTAAGGCTCTTCGATCAGATCGAGGAGGAGAATACCTTAGTGGGAAATTCTGGAACTATTTCAAGAAGAATGGCATAGTCTCACAATGGACTCCTCCGAGTACACCTTAACTCAACGGGGGTGTCAGAGAGAAGAAATCGGACTCTATTGGATATGGTCCGGTCCATGATGAGCTTCACTGATTTACCTATGTTTCTTTTGGGAGATGCCTTACTTACCACAATGTATCTACTGAATAGAGTTTCCTCTAAAATCTGTTCCTACCACACCGTATAAAATATGGCATGATAAAAAACCAAGTCTTGGTCATCTCAAGATTTGGGGATGTCCGCCCACGTCAAGCGACTACAGGCGGACAAGCTAGAGGCTAGAACCATAAGTGTTCGTTTTATAGGATTTCCTAAAGAGTCATTAGGATATAATTTTTACGTCTCAGAGGATCACAATGTGTTTGTGAGCCGACATGCCATCTTCTTGGAAAAATATTTTATCCTTGATAGAGGCAGTGGGAGGAAAATTGAGCTTGAAGAGAAAGTCTCTGAAAAGCAACGAGTCATGGATCCTATAGAACCCATTCATATAGAGCCAGTACACGTTGTTCCTCCACCTCGCAGATCTAGTAGGGTCTCCCATCCTCCTGATAAATACTTAGGTATGCTTGAAGAGGATACTAAGAAAATGTTCCTTATAGGAGATAGGGAACACATAGAGGATCCCAAAACCTACAACAAGGCGATATCAGATATCGATTCCGAGAAATGACTAGAAGCTATGAAGTCAGAGTTTGACTCCATGCATTCCAACCAAGTCTGAACTTTAGTGGATCCACTAGAAGGTATTGTACCTATTGGATGCAAATGGATCTACAAAAGAAAGATAGGTTCGGATGGAAAGGTAGAAACCTATAAGGCAAGGCTACGCGAAGGCATTGACTATCTGGAGACCTTTTCACCTGTAGCCATGCTGAAATCCATCCGAACATTGCTTGCCATTGCAGCATTTCATGATTATGAAATTTGGCAGATGGATGTGAAAACTGCTTTCCTAAATGGATATCTTGATGAAAATATATATATGGAGCAGCCTTTGGGTTTCACTTCCAATGATGGAGATCACAAGGTTTGCAAGCTGCAAAGGTCCAAACAGAGTCTATAACCCAACTGGAAATAGAAGAAACCGTTAGATTAGTTTCAATAATGAGCATATTAGACATACCTTTAGAAGGCGTGTCACCCTTCTTGCTCTTTATGTTTTCCATGTAGATAGGACAGTTCCTCTTCCAATGGCCGTCTTCATTGCAATGAAAACATTTTTCTTTGGGTTCGGCCTTCTTCTTAGGAACTTCCTTCTTCGGCTTTTTCTCGGTCTTCTGCTTCTTTGCAGGCTTCTTCTTCTTCCCAGTAGACTTTCTCTTGGAAGTTGAAGCTAGCTCAGCAGTGAGAACTATGCCCCTTGAACCTTTCAAGGCTCCCTCAGTTGTCACCAACATATTCAACAATTCAAGTTTGGTGCATTCAATTTTATTCATATGGTAGTGTACAATAAACTGCCCATATGAAGATGGCAACGATTGTAGGATCAAATCCATTTGCAAATCCTTGTGCATGGTCATGCCAAGCTTCTCAAGCTCCTCAAGATTCTTGATCATAGTCAAACCATGTTCATGGACGGACTGCCCATCATGCATCTTGACTTTGAAGAGCCGCTTGGACACTTCAAACCTTGTTGCGCGACTCTGTTCACCATACAACTCTTGTAGGTGATCAAGTATGTCCTTAGCAGTCTTCATGCTTTCATGCTGGCATTGCAATTCGTTGGACATGGATGCCAAAATGTAGCACCTAACCTTATTGTCGTCATCCGACCATTTTGCATGCGTCTCACGCTGCTCATTGGTTGCACGGGTTGGTAACACCGGGAGTTCATGGTCAAGAACATAAGCTATCTTTTCGCAACTCAAGACAATCTTCAAGTTGCGGAGCCAATCTTTATAGTTTGGTCCGGTCAACCTATTGTTATCTAGAATTTGAACTATCGGGTTGGAAGCCATTGACATCTACAAAGAGTAAAGATTCTAATTAGAAATTTGTATTTGACATTAATTTGTTTTAGAGACTTTTAAAATAAAATTGGATCAAATCCTCCCACTATTTCTCGGATCTCTCACACTCCCCTGGTAAAGATACGGAAATCTGCGACTTAGGATTTCGAGTGGGGTGCTGCGGTTGTTAGATGTATGCCCTAGAAGCCAATCTGGCTGACACATTATTAATTCTAGGGACATAATTTTGTACTTGACTATTTATTATTGAATAAATAAAAGGCATCTTTTCATTCATATTATTTATGTGTCTATGAATCGTCCAAGAAATTAATAAGATGATGATACATATTCTCAAAGAGTTGAGAATTTGAGCCATGTATCATTGGTGATTAATTTCTAAATGCTCCTGATCAATGGATCGTCACGAGGACGGTGATCGATCCGATCAGTGCACAGATCACTTTCCTTCTGGATGGACGAGACTTGAGTCCACAGTGTAGGGACACTGAAGTGATAGTGCAGGGGCTTGTTAGAGAACAAGGGTACTAAGCGTGACCAAGACAAAAAGTCACTTGGATGTCTATCCACTCGTCAGTGACTTGCTTGATGTTGCAGTAGTGTGACTGGTCCTTTGACCTGCGGTGCTTCGGCTACTCACAGTAAGGTTATTGTAGTTTGACTGCACACATACATGGTCTCTAGCCATATGGGTCCATGCAGTGTAGATTGGCTGCAGTAAGTTCACTGTAGGAGTAGGGTGTGCACCTATAAGGAATCTATCGACCTTGATAGAAGAGGAGTGATCCTATGTGATTTGTTAGACTGAGTTCTAAGACCTTGGCCAGGGCAGTAATATAAAGTGGAGAAAGAGTTTTTCACTATCGAACTCGAGTCGAATAAATCTTGACATATGACAGACGATGGGGTTTGACGAGTTGTCCATGACCTCCGTCCTGTAGGGATCCACGATAGTAGGACTGTATCACACGTTAACTGCACCTAGAGGTTCATCATTCTATTCTGCTGGGTAGCCACTACATGCTGCTAGGTGTCACTGGTGGATGGTGGGACTCACAGGGATTATTTCGATGATCGATAAACCCTAATGAGTTGAGTTGGAATCGTTCCAACCCATTGAAAGGAGTTTTCAATGATATAGTGATAGAGATCACAATATATCTCACTACCAGTCAGAATAGAACCTATGGGGTCACACACACTAGAAGTATTGACCGATCCGATGGTTGAAAAGTGATTATGAATCACGAGTAATCAATTCGATTGATAAGAAGTTGAAGAAGGAAAGGGAATTAATTAATTGGACTTGAAACAAGAGTTCTACTTCGAGTAGGATTCCTAGAGTCCTAATTGGATTAGGACTGGGAATCCTAGTTGGAGTAGGACTGGGATTCCTACTTGGAATAGGATTCCTGCAATCCTAATGAGATTAGGAGTTTTGAATCAAAATTGGATTCCTACTTGGAGTAGGATTCCTAGAGTCCTCATCGAATTAGGACTTCGGATTCAAATAGAGTCCTAATTGGATTAGGACTAAAATTAAATATGTCCTAATTTGGATTAGGGTTTCTTAAGTCACAATTAATTATTAATCTAATGAATCAATAAGACTCCTAATTGGATTAGGATTGAAGAGTTCAATTGAGTCAAAATTGATTTAAGTTCTAATTGGATTAGGACTTACCTAAATTGGATCCAAATTGGTTCACCCTTGGGCTAAGCCTAATTGGATTAGGGCTTGACCACATTAGGGCATTCCAATCCCTACCTAATATGGATTAGGGTTTACCATGAGGAAGGGGATAAGCCCCTCCCCTTTCCACGTGGAGAAAGGAGAAGAGACGGCGCCCCCTCTTAGGAAAGACATCAAGAGCTCCTAAATGTTAGGAGCTCCACATGTCTATAAAAAGGGACTTGTGGGCGGCACCTAGGGCATAGAAGAAGTGCTCTCTCCTCTCCTTGCTGCCGCCACCCTCTCCCTTTCCTTTGGTTCAGCCGCCAACAAGAAGAAGTGCTCTCTCCTCTCCTTGCTGCTGCCACCCTCTCCCTTTCCTTTAGTTCAGCCGCCAACAAGAAGAAGAAAAGAAGAGAGCCCTGTCCGCCTCCTCTTCCTCCAATCCTTCTTCCAACGCAGGGAAAAGAAAGGCTGTGTTCTTCTTCCTTGAGTTCATCCTTCTTCTTCCTCCTCCCAAGCACAATCAAGGGTTGATTGAAAGGGAGGAAATCAGCCATCAAAAGAAGTCTTTGCAAGGGAGCTAGCACCCCTGGAAGACAAGAGAGCTTTGATCGGATCACTGCTTCGTGTGGATACCCGTAGAGGCCGGACACTTGAACGGCTTCAAGCGAACCTTCATCCTAGACCACGAACTTCAGTTTGCGGTGATCATCTACCCGCACAAGGTGAAGATCTGATCTTCTAATGTATTTAAAAAGTTTTAATTCTTATCTAACTACGAACGGTTCATGAAACAACGTTCATACGATGAACGTCGATCCCGCTTATGCCGATTCCGCTGCCATCTGAATTTTTTTTGAAATATCAGCGGCATGGGCGGGTTCCCAACAGTGGTATCAGAGCCTAGGCTTCGTAGATTAAGGTAAGAATTAATTATCTAAAGGCTTATTAGATCTAAAAATTAAATGATCATGCATGCTGAAAATTTCTGCATGCAGATTTTTCAGGGGTGCTGATTTTTGCATGCTGATTTTTATGTGATAAGATGATGATTCTAATTGCATTGTTAATGAGATTACAAAATTTAGAATCATGATTAGCATGATCAGCAACCTATGTCATGAGATAATCAGTTAGTTTTCAGATCTGAAAATTATAATTGTTGCATATGGTGATGATCATAGGATTCAAACCCTTTTGGTATCAAATATAATGACCTGCGATGTGATCTGCAATGTCATGTAATTTTTCAGATGTTTGCATGCATCTTATTTGATGTTTTGAGAGGCCTGCGTGCCTCCTAAAAGGGAGATGTAATTTATTTTTATTTTATTTTATATCTGGTTGTATTTCTGTGATGTGATGTACGTCAACGATCAAGTTGAAGACAAGGCATGAGATGAACAGGGGTCTAAGCGGTTGATGGCGATTGGATCAAGAGTTGATCAAGGATCGAATCAAGAAGGCTTGGAACCAATTCAAGAGTTGAAGACCGGTTGATCGATTGACGTGCATGTGCTTGTAATACGACCTAACTAGAATCCATGATCATCACCTATTTAAAGTTTAGCTTTAATTATTGCTACGATTATAACTGCCTGCAATGTGCCGTTTGCATGTGATGTGAATGCGAGTCGGGTAGATAGGTTTACATGTGATGTAGCAAACCCAATTGAGACCTAAATCAAAAACCTCCTCAATCAAGTCGAGAGTGAACCGACATGAGCAAGTCATATTAGATTAATTGATCTAATTGGTGTCTAGGAAAGCATGAAAGGTGGTTACTTAATTAGGACCTTACTCTCTGAGTAAGGGGAGCCTCCCACCTGCTTACCTGGCCAATTGTTCGATTACCTCTTATGAAGAGCTCAAGTTGCAAACACTAAGACCTGATTAACCAATATTAAGTCAATAGGTCTTCCACTGTAGTAGAGCTGCTAAGGCCTTTCTGATGTTGATTTGTCTCGGCTGGACACAGTGGTCAAGTTGCATCGGGGGGATGGACCTCTCTATAGACATGAGATGTTGTAGGGTAAAGGTGGGGTTGGGCACCAATAACTGTTAGGTGAGGACCCAATGACGACTTTATTTCTACGGTTATACGGTGGGTCTGACTTAACTAAGAAATGGGACCAATAACTGTTAGGTGAGGTCTTCATGGCTTAGAGGCCAAGTTGCACTGCAACATGCTTGAGAAGCATTGTACAAGAGTTGTACACTCATCCATCTATGTGTCACCAATAACTGTTAGGTGAGGTGGCATGTAAATTGGTGAGACCGCAGTACCTACTAGAAACCCTAGTCGTGTGGGATTTCCGTTTCCCTACCAGGGGAGTGTGAGGGATTCGAGAAAATAGTGGGAGTTACATTTGTTCTAAAAGACCTTAGAACAGATTAGGATCAAGTACAAAAGTCTAACTAGAATCTTTACTCTCTGCAGATACAATGTCAGCTTCAAACCCTTTGACCCGTATTCTTGAGACCAACCGACTGACCGAAACCAATTACAAGGACTGGCTTAGAAACTTCAAAATTGTTTTGGACTGTGAGAAAATAGGCTACATACTCGATTCAGATATCCCCACACTACCAACACGTCCTACTGATGTTCAATGAGAGATGCATAAAAAGTGGTTGGATGATGACATTAGAGTAAAATGCTATATGATGGCATCCATGTCAAATGAACTCCAATGCCAACATGAAAATATGAAGACTGCTAGGGACATACTGGCATACCTGCAAGAGTTGTATGGTGAGCAGAGTCGCACAGCTCGTTTTGAAGTGTCCAAGAGGCTTTTCAAAGCGAAGATGCGCGAGGAGCAGTCTGTCCATGATCACGGTCTGACTATGATCAAGGATCTAGAGGAGCTTGAGAAGCTCGAAATGAACATGCACAAGGAATTACAAGTGGATTTGATCCTACAGTCACTTCCTGATTCATTTGGTTAGTTTATAGTAAACTACCACATGAATAAAATTGAATGCACTAAGACTGAACTGATAAACATGTTGGTAACTGCTGAGGGAGCCTTGAAAGGTTCAAGAGGCAATGTCCTTGCTGCTGAGTTGACTTCTGGTTCCAAGAGAAAGTCTACTTGGAAGAAAAAGAAGCCTGCTAAGAGGCAGAAGAAAGACAAGAAGCCAAAGAAGGAAGTTCAAAAGAAAAAGGCTAACGACAAAGGAAAATGTTTCCACTGTAATGTCGACGGCCACTGGAAGAGAAACTGTCCTTCATACCTCGAGAGCCTGAAGAACAAGAAAGGTGACATATCTTCAGAAGGTATAGACTTGCTCATTATTGAAACTAATCTAACGGTTTCTTCTACTTCTAGTTGGGTTATAGATTCTGGTTCTAGTGCTCATTTGTGCACTACCATGCAGGGTCTAAAGGAAAGTAGAAGGCTGACGGAAGGTGCGGTAACCCTTCGGGTTGGCAACGGGGCAAAGGTTGCTGCTGTGGCTGTGGGCACCTACCATCTGCGACTACCGTCTGGATTTAGTTTATTACTTAGAGACTGCTATTATGTACCTGCTGCTAGCAGAAATTTGATTTCTGTTTCATGTCTAGCACAGGAAGGTCATGTTTTTACTTTTGACAAAGACTGCTGTTCTATTTATTTCAGAAATAAAATAGTTGCACGTGGTTTCATGATCGACAGTCTCTATCATTTACATATGGATGTATCTGTGAATGTTACCGAGCAAGAAGTGAGTGCCAAAGGATCCAAAAGATCCAGGGATGAGATAAACCAAAGATATTTGTGGCACCTCAGGCTTGGCCATATTGGAGAGGACAGAATGAACAAAATGGATAAAGATGGGCTTCTCGGCTCATTGACTTCCGAGTCATATCCAGTTTGCGAGTCCTGTCTTCAAGGAAAAATGGCTAGATTGCCCTTTGTAGGACATGGGAGAGGACCACTGAAATACTTACCCTAGTACATACAGATGTATGTGGCCCATTCGATGTGCTAGCCAGGGGACGTTATTCTTACTTCATTACCTTACCGATGATTATTCACGGTATGGGTATGTGTATCTTATGAGACACAAGTCTGAATCTTTTGAAAAGTTCAAAGAGTTCAAGAATGAAGTAGAAAAACAAACTGGAAAACCTCTTAAGGCTCTTCGATCAGATCGAGGAGGAGAATACCTTAGTGGGGAATTCTGGGGACTATCTCAAGGAAAACGGCATAGTCTCACAGTGGACACCTCCAGGTACACCTCAACTCAACGGGGTGTCAGAGAGGAGGAATCGAACCCTATTGGATATGGTCAGGTCCATGATGTGCTTCACTGATTTACCTATGTTCCTTTGGGGGAGATGCCTTACTCACAGCAATTTATTTATTGAATAGAGTTCCCTCTAAATCAGTTCCTACCACACCGTATGAGATATGGCATGGTAAGAAACCAAGTCTGGGTCATCTCAAGATTTGGGATGTCCGGCCCACGTCAAGAGACTACAGGCAGACAAGTTAGAGGCTAGGACCATAAGTGCTCGTTTTTATAGGATATCCTAAAGAGTCATTAGGATACAATTTTTACGTCTCAGAGGATCACAATGTGTTTGTGAGCCGTCATGCCATCTTCTTGGAAAATCAGTTTATCCTTGATAGAGGCAGTGGGAGGAAAATTGAGCTGAAGAGAAAGTCTCTGAAAAGCAACGAGTCATGGATCCTATTGAACCCATTCATACAGAGCCAGTACACGATGTCCCTCGACCACCTCGTAGATCTAGTAGGGTCTCCCATCCTCCCGATAGATACTTAGGTATACTAGAAGAGGATACCGAGAAAATGTTCCTAGTGGGAGATAGGGATCATACACAAGATCCCAAAACCTACAACGAGGCGATATTTGATATCGATTCCGAGAAATGGCTGGAAGCCATGAAGTCAGAGTTAGACTCCATGCATTCCAACCAAGTCTGGACCTTAGTAGACCCACCAGAAGGTATTGTACCTATTGGATGCAAATGGATCTACAAAAGGGAAGATAGGTTCGGATGGAGAGGTAGAGACCTATAAGGCAAGGCTTGTGGAGAAAGGGTATAGTCAGCGCAAAGGCATTGACTATCAGGAGACCTTTTCACCTGTAGCCATGCTAAAATCCATCCGAACATTGCTTGCTATTGCAGCATTTCATGATTATGAAATCTGGCAGATGGATGTGAAAACTGCTTTCCTGAATGGATATCTTGATGAAGATATCTATATGGAATAGCCTTTGGGTTTCACTTCCAGTGATGGAGATCACAAGGTCTGCAAGCTGCAAAGGTCCATCTATGGACTAAAGCAAGCATCTCGGAGTTGGAACACTCGTTTCGATGACGCAATCAAAATGTTTGATTTCATCAAAAACGAAGAGGAACCATGTGTTTACAAAAAGGTTAGTGGGAGTGCTGTCGTATTTCTCGTACTGTACGACATCCTCCTGATTGGGAATGATATTCCCATGCTAACCTCGGTCAAGGTCTGGTTGTCAAAAGAATTCTCCATGAAAGACCTTGGGGAAGCATCCTATATTTTGGGAATAAAGGTCTATAGAGATAGATCTAAAAGGATGCTTGGCCTTTCACAGAAGATGTACATAGAGGAGGTGCTGAAGAGGTTCAGCATGGAAAACTCCAAGAGGGGTCTCTTACCCCTAAGACATGGAATTCATCTCTCCAAGAAGATGTGCCCCAACACATCTGAAGAGATTCAACGCATGAGCAAGATCCCCTATGCATCAGCAATAGGGAGCCTCATGTATGCCATGCTATGTACACGACCTGATATAGCCCTTGCTGTGAGTGTCACAAGCAGATATCAGTCGAATCCAGGTGAAGAACACTGGACAGCTGTGAAGAATATTCTTAAGTACTTAAGAAGAACTAAGGACATGTTCTTGGTCTTTGGAGGATCATCAGAGTTGAAGGTAGAAGGATGCACACATATTGATGATAGAAAGTCTACATCAGAATATGTGCAATGATGGTTCAGTAAATTGGAAGAGTTCCAAACAACCGATCATTATAGATTCTACCTTAGAAGCTGAATGTTAAGCCGTATCTAAGGGTGCAGTGGAAACCTTCTGGTTAAAAGTTCATTGCAGAGTTAGGTGTAATGTCATTAGATGCCATAACACTTTACTGCGATAACATTGGCACCATAGCACTAGCTATGGAGCCAAGGTCTCATCAGAAGTCTAAGCATATAGAGCGGCGCTTCCATCTCATACGCGACTATGTTGAGAAGAAATATGTAGAGGTGCAGAGAGTAGACTCCGCGGATAACGTGGCAGACCCGTTCACTAAGCAGCTAAGTCAGCAAAAGACTGAAGCCCACCTTGAGAAGATGGGGCTTAGATATATGACTGATTGGCTTTAGTGCAAGTGGGAGATTGTTAGATGTATGCCCTAGAAGCCAATCTGGCTACACATTATTAATTCTAGGGACATAATTTTGTACTTGACTATTTATTATTGAATAAATAAAAGGCATCTTTTCATTCATATTATTCATGTGTCTATGAATCGTCCAAAGAAATTAATAAGGATGATGATACATATCTCAAAGAGTTGAGAATTTGAGCCATGTATCATTGGTGATTAATTTCTAAATGCTCCTGATCAATGGATCGGTCACGAGGACGGTGATCGATCCGATCAGTGCACAGATCACTTTCCTTCTGGATGGACGAGACTTGAGTCCACAGTGTAGGGACACTGAAGTGATAGTGCAGTGCTTGTTAGAGAACAGGTTACTGAGCGTGACCAAGACAAGAAGTCACTTGGATGTCTATCCACTCGTCAGTGACTTGCTTGATGTTGCAGTAGTGTGACTGGTCCTTTGACCTGCGGTGCTTCGGCTACTCACAGTGAGGTTATTGTAGTTTGACTGCACACATACATGGTCTCTAGCCATATGGGTCCATGCAGTGTAGATTGGCTGCAGTAAGTTCACTGTAGGAGTAGGGTATGCACCTATAAGGAATCTATCGACCTTGATAGAAGAGGAGTGATCCTATGTGATTTGTTAGACTGAGTTCTAAGACCTTGGCCAGGGCAGTAATATAAAGTGGAGAAAGAGTTTTCCACTATCGAACTCAAGTCGAATAAATCTTGACATATGACAGACGATGGGGTTTGACGAGTTGTCCATGACCTCCGTCCTGTAGGGATCCACGATAGTAGGACTGTATCACACGTTAACTGCACCTAGAGGTTCATCATTCCATTCTGCTGGGTAGCCACTACATGCTGCTAGGTGTCACTGGTGGATGGTGGGACTCATAGGGATTATCTTGATGATCGATAAACCCTAATGAGTTGAGTTGGAATCGTTCCAACCCATTGAAAGGAGTTTTCAATGATATAGTGATAGAGATCACAATATATCTCACTACCAGTCAGAATAGAACCTATGGGGTCACACACACTAGAAGTATTGACCGATCCGATGGTTGAAATCGTGATTAGGAATCACAAGTAATCAATTTGATTGATAAGAAGTTGAAGAAGGAAAGGGAATTAATTAATTGGACTTGAAACAAAATCCTACTTCGGGTAGGATTCCTAGAGTCCTAATTGGATTAGGACTGGGAATCCTAGTTGGAGTAGGACTGGGATTCCTACTTGGAATAGGATTCCTACAATCCTAATGAGATTAGGATTTTGAATTAAAATTGGATTCCTACTTGGAGTAGGATTCCTAGAAATCCTAATTGGATTAGGACTTCGGATTCAAATAGAGTCCTAATTGGATTAGGACTAAAATTAAATAATCCTAATTGGATTAGGATTCTTAAGTCACAATTAATTATTAATCTAATGAATCAAAAGACTCCTAATTGGATTAGGATTGAAGAGTTCAATTGAGTCAAAATTGATTTAAGTTCTAATTGGATAGGACTTACCTAAATTGGATCCAATT
>NW_024069905.1:0-25221 GCF_009389715.1 Phoenix dactylifera
CGTCCGGGGGTCGTCCGGCAGTTGATGATCTCGAGGTTTTCAGCCGGCACAGGCTCGGGATCGGGGGCAGGGGCCTCGGGTACCGCCTCCGGGACGGCGTCCGTCTCGGCCGCCGGAGCCGCCTCTATGGTGCCAACCGCCTCGGCCACCCCGTCGAAGGCTCGGCGGGGTCTTCTTCGTATATCCACCTCGGATGTCAAAATGGCGGAGAGGGCTTCCACGTCGGACCCCGGCCCAGGTCCTTCCTCGGACGGATCGTCGAGAGGTCGTACTGAGGGCAGTACCGGCGCATCTGAGCCCGGAAGTTCTCGAAACCTCGGAGGAACCCGTCCACTGTCTCCTCCTCCAACATGTCGCGGAACTCTTGCGACTCCTTGAAGAGCTCCACGGCATGTTCGGCTCGCTCGAGTGCCCTCCTCTCCCGGGCCTCAAGTTGCTCGATTCGGAGGCGGGAGACCCGTCCTCATACCTGAGGGCCGCGACCTCGGCCTGGACCTCCCCTAAGCGCGCCTCCGTGCCGCGCAAGGCCGACCTGGTTAGGGCGTGGGCGGCCTTCTCCTCCTCGAGCCCCTCCGCCATAGCGAGGCGCTCAGCCTCGTTGGCCGCCCGCCGAGCCTCGGCCGCGGCCAACGCCGCCTCCAGCTCGGCGACTCTTTTCTTGGCCGGCTCCAGCTGTCGGCCGAGCTGTCGGACTTCTTCCGACACCCGTGGGCGATGAACGCCAAGGTGTCGAGCTCGAGAATATGCTGAAAAGAAAGAAACGAGGGTATTGTGAGTTGAAAAGCACACAAGTACGCTAGTAACTCAAGAAATTAAGAAGGAAGCCTACCCGGGCGGTGTTGCAGTAAGCGCTGCCAACGACCTCCTCCAGCGAAACATTCCGGAACACGGCCCGGTCCGCTGGAAGTACCGCACGCCGCAACATGGAGCGCGCGACCTCGGCATCCTGAAAGGCCGAGCTCCCCTCGGGAATAGGGGAGTCCGGCTCGACCGACTCTTCTCGAAAAGCCCGGGAAGAGCTCGGCACGACCGGGCACGGTCCCGGAGCCGCTCGCTTCGGGGCCTCGAGCAAGCCCGGGTTCTGGCTGCAGCGGGGCCATGAACGACTCCCCCCTGGGCAAGGGGGCAGGGCAAGGAGGGGCCGACGGGCCCGCATCACTAACGACCCGCTCCGCCTCGGGTCGGCTGCCGGGTCCGCCTCGGGGCCACTCGTGCCGGCTGAACTGGAGGCACCGTCCGACCTCGCCCTCTTCCGGGGCTGGGGCCTAGCTCCCCGGCCTCGGCCTCTCGCCTCCTCAGGCGAGAGAAAAGTGATGTGTTGCTGGTCGGCAGGCGGGGAATATCTGAAATCAAAATTTCGTTAAATGTCAGACCAGTGACAGTAAAAGCAAAGAACGAAGAAAAAATAAAATAGTGTAACCACCCTTACCCTCGGAGCGCGCCGAGCTCAGACCTACGCTCGCCAGGGCGTCTCCTCCCGCAGGAGCTCGGTCAGGTCGTTGCCCCTCCCGAGGGCTCGCACGGAGTCCAGGGTCCTCAGCTCCCTCCTCGAGGGCTCGGAGAGCTTATTGAGGGTCTTCAACCGAGGGTTCCCCCACCTCGGGTCGAACCCCCAAGGCGCCTCGGACGCCAGGAAGAAAAACTTCCCCTTCCACTCATGAATCGAGGAAGGGGCACCCTGGAAGAGTGACATACCTCCCCGAAAGGCAAAGTATAGCCACCCTGCATCCGCCGGGTTCTTCTTTAACAGAAAACACCGGCGGAAGAGGCCTACCGAGATCGAGATCCCGTGCCGAGGCACAGGGACAAGAACCCGATTATGGTCCTCCACGAGTTCGGAGCCAATGCGCGGGACGAGCTGGTACTCGGCCAGCAGCTGGCTCACGAACTCGTGGGCGGAAAACGCAGCCAGCCCAAAGTGTCTCGCGGTAGACCGCGATCCGACCTGGGGGCGGCTGCGTCACCCTATCCTCCGGCCCCGCAGTTTCAAGACGAAACCCGGGCTGGAAGAAGAACCGGGAGCGGATCAGCTCCAACTCCTCCCCCGATAGGCTCGATCCACTTCCTCAGGACCCAAACCATTCCACAGAAGAACGAAAAAAGCGGAAAATGGGAGCTGGGGAGGAGAAGAAAAGAGGAAACCTAGTGAAAACAGGGTGAGAACCTACTGGACATCGCCGGAAATCGCTCCGGGCACTGACGGCAAGGTTCGGTTGAGAAAGGAAGCAAGGGAAAAAGGCAACGAAAATAAGAAGAGCCAAATAAGACCTTTAGGGCACCTCGAGGGGTTTATATAGACCCCCCTGACGGCCCAGATCGATGGGATCGGTTCCCATCCCCCGATCGGGTTGCGCCCCGTGTCGACTCGGAAGCCGAGGCACATATTCACTCCGGATTAATAAAATCGGGTACGAAATCGAAGCGTTGTCCAATCGGATCTCGGGGCCTCATCATGGGTCTGCAAAATCAAATCGTCTTGAGGAACGAGCGGACGCTGCCGCTCTCCCCACTTAATAAGATCTGGGACACGTGGAGCCTCGATGTGGCCTCCACCTCTCCGGAATTGTGATCCAGTAACACGAAATCGGAAGCGTCGACTTGGGTCACGCCGCGTGTCCGTTTTAAACCGTAACGGCACACTCATTAATGAGCGAGAAGCTCGATTACGGGATTGAGGCACCGCCTCGACGAGCTCGAGGACCCCATCATTAATCCGCCGTAAGGCGATCCTGGCGATTCAAGAGAGCCACTCCGCTTCAAGAAGCGTAATGATACGAGCTTCGTCATAAGCTCACTGAATAAAGCAGCCTTGAGACGCCAAAGGGCGCAGGTTTCGCCATGAAAGCTCCGAGAAGCGCAAGGGGGCGGACGAGACTCGCCCCCAACCTCAGGGACAGACTTTACTTCCCACGTCCGAGCCACAAGTCGCGAACTCGGAAGTCGGGGGGTAGTGTGGGGGAATAAGATTTTTTTTCCCAAATGACATAAATGCCCTAAGAAGCCGTACAACTTCGACCCCGGACGGCCGAAGTCGACGTCCGACTTCGGAACGCCGACCTGAGACCTCCGACCTAAGAAAAACCCGATGTTCGAGGTCTACTCTTGTCAGCCACCTACTACGGCCGTGCGCCTCAGAGGTCTGGCCGAGGACCATACCTGACCCTCTGGCATTTATTGCGCATGGTCGTGTAAACCTCCGGCTTACTGATAGTCAACTTTAAGACCAGCAATAGCACGTATCTAGTAGGATAGTGATTACGGGTATCGATCACAGGGATTGGGGTACAGTTGTTTTTCTTTTAAAAAAAAATAAAATATTAAAAAGGAAGAGTTGGTGAAGAAAATTAACTAAGGAATTTTAATAAAGCAAAATGCAATTAAAAAGATACAGTTTGGGAGAACAGGGCAAGGAATTCACCACTAATATCGGAACAAGGGTTATTTATATTTAATTTATTCTTGGATAAACATGCAAATTGGCTACAAACCTAATAACATTTAAATAAAAATTCACAAAAGTAATTTGGGCATAATCCATCTTCGGTTGGCATGAAATGTCTACCTAATTAAGGTGGTAGCACATCGCATCTTCCCTAAGCATGGACTATCTTATATTTAATGAGTGATCATGAAGAACAGTTGTACGAACATCATACTTAAAATCACAGAAATTAAATATGATTCAAAAGAAGATATCATTATAAACAATAAGTTCATACAACTCCAAGAATATAAATAAAATATAAAACCCTTGGCCCTTTGTTAGGGCTACATCCAGCCCTAGTGAAGAAATCAGCCTTCCATGAAGTTGTGGGCGGCAGCAGCACAGTAGCGGGCTCCCGTCTCTTCTTCATGATCAGCTCCCTTTTTTTTCCTCAGCACTTCAATCTTATATTTTTATTATACTGGGAAGTTATTCCAAATAACCAAACTACTCTCTCTTTACTTTTTCTTTCTTCCGTGGGATTGGCCTTGAGGGAATTCATGCCTCCGAAAAGAAGAACTCTTCTTTATATAGGCTCTCCTCCTTCTCTCTCTCGGTTGAGATGAGGATGAATCCCGCAAAGTCGCAGGAGGTTGCTTGGAGCTCGGATGGCGAGGACGTGGACTGAGAGGATCTCGGACGCGGCTGGCGACGTGGTCTGTTCGGCTGGGAGCAGGAGACTCGGAGAGGTATCATGGGACGTTGGGTTAATCCAAAAGAAGGTTAGCTTGGTTGGAAGAGGAGAACGCGGCTGGGGGTTTGGATTCGGTTGATGGCTGGGAGATGAACCGCAGATGATTGGATCAATCGATCCGAGCTCATCTGCGTTGGGATGCAGCGGAGAAATCTCGGACGCGGAGGAAAGAAGACGCTGGATTTGGAGAAGATCTCGGAGCTGTGAACGGTGGACACGGCTTGATAGCGGGATGAGGATGACTCTGTTTGGATCTCGTGAAGCAGGGGAGTTCGGAAGGAGCTATCCGTGGGTGGTTGTCGAACGGGATCTAGCGGAAGCTGGGAGGAGATCTAGCGGAGATGAAGAGGTTGGGAACGGAATATAGTGATGAACCTTGTATTGCGGATGCTGGGAAGAACTGGGAGTTGACCCTTGAACTGCAGACGCGGGAGATTCGGTGGATGTGCCGTTGGCTTTGTTTTGTTGCTGAACAGGGGAGGAGTGATGCATGGGATTTGATCTTATCTCATGAGCGTTTGAAGGATTTCGGAACTCGGTTGGTTTGGTGAGCTGGGAGCTGTGCTTGGTTTTGGGATCTCGGTGTTGAACGGTATGAGGATGGGAGTTCGGCTGATAACAGAGGAGTTGGGATGATGGAATCGGATCCGTGATTCATGGAGAATCAATGTGAGCTGTTAGCTTCAGACGCGGAGAGAGATGGAGGCTGGCTTGATCGCAAACGGGAGGGAGAAACGTGAAGCTCGGGTTGCTAACAATGCTGGGAGATGATCGGGATGGGGAGTTGGGATCGATCCGGAAGAATGGAGCAACGGAGAAGATGCGTTGGGGCTTTGTATGCGGAAGGGATGTTGCTCACAGTTGAGAGTAGATTAGGGTGAATCAGGAAGAAGATGAGGATCGGTGGGTTGTTCTTTGGCAAGAGAAACGGAAGCTTGGACGTGAGAGGTTCTCGGCTGAAATGAGCGTGGATAGGCTGTACTTCTGTTCCAAAACAGGGGATAAGGATGCAAGGTTGTTCCGCTAGGAGGATTAGACGTGAAAATACGGGGAGGACTAGCTGGGAAGTGATCACGGAAAAGATGGGATATGAGCTAGAGCTTTATCCCGAAGGAAGAGGATGCTGGGTTGTGGTTATGTTCCTTAGTCCGTTTTGGTCCGAATGAAGGCTGGAGTGTTATTTATTTTTTTATTTTTAAATGGGGAAGGGACTTGGTTTGGAAGGAATAAGGGGAGTCGGTTGTTGAGCCCAATGTTGAAAGAAATAAGGAAGTTGGGAGAGTAATGAAACGGATCTGTGAGCTAAGATATTGGGAGATCAACATGGGAAGCTGGGATCAAACTTGGAGCATTAATTACTAAGCACAGGTTCAGCTGCAGACGTGACCTGCACACATAGACTTAATCATTAAATAATTAAATCAACTCGAATCACTCTTATAATTATTAAATGCAATGATGAGGGTAGCACATCTTTTATGGTTAACTTGACCAAATATGTCAATTAAATAATGATAAGTGCTATGAATAAGATATTAATTTATGCATTATTTAGCACTTATCACACCCCAACTACATTTTGCTAGTCCTCGAGCAAAATAAAAAAAAACTAACTCACTTTCGCAGGAATCGCGATTGCATTTACCGTATGCAATAAGGCTTTAAACCCCTAGGTGGCTAGTGGACGAGTTTTGTTCGTGAGGGTTTCCGGCTCAGATACCCACAAACTGCAGTCGAAAGAAATTTATTTTATTGTTTTAAATAAATCTATTCAATGCATTAATGCCAAGAATTTTCAAAAGTACACAAAGTTTTAATTACTAAGTCAGCCCAAATCCTAGGTCAGTATGCAACTTAAGTTGAAGTCATTAAGTTTCCGTTAGAGAGTTGTAAGGCTAATTATATATTGGGTGCTTCGGTGATATCTGGACCATACACAAGCTAAGGCTTTAGCTTCTCCAAAATATTGCTAAAAACTAGTAGTTTCAAGATTGGTCAGATAAGACTTAATCACTGATTCAAAATCATCCTATCTTGCAGGATTTCGAGAGTTGTGGATGTTTACTTTAATACCTCATGGGCTTTATCTGTAATATTCCAGTTTACTCGAATTTTTACAACGACGGCTTTCACTATCGTCTTTTTCAAGGTCAATATTATTTTCTCTTTTTCTCTTCTTTTTTTTTAATAATTTTTTTTATTTTTTTATTATATTTTTTTTATTTTATATTTATATGCATTTTACTCTTGTAATGATTCCTCCATGTAACGAGCATTCAGTCAACACTCCCACACCAGATGGCATAAGGTGTTCGGCATCAAGACTCCCTACGGACCTATGCTCGGGTTCTCATTACAAGCCCGCTGACCTTTGACAATAGGTAGCCCTTTTCGATGTACCTGATTAAATTCGCTTCTTTTTTTCTTTTTTTGTTTTTTTTTTTAATAATCGAATTAGATAGGAATGGATTCATCAGACTCAAGGTTGCTACTAGACTTAGCAACATAATGTTGAACCTAATCCTTAGTAGTGCAGGCATGTGTGTTGTGAAATTCCAAAATAAAAATTATCTTACAACTCGTAAAGGAATATTTAATAAAAAGAACTCAAATTGACTTACTCCTGACTATTATTGGGCTTTTTAGATTTTATATACTTTGTGTGTTTATCATTCAGCACTAAAGCATAGAAATTAGGTTTTTTTTTTTTTTTTTTTTTTTGAAATTCACTTCTTTTTTTTTTGAAATTCAATGCGAAAAATTTCTTTCTTCAAAAATTCGAATCCTATACCCCCAACCTAGATAGACATTGTCCTCAATGTTTTTTTTTTTTTTTGATGAATTTTTTTTGAATATTATATTATTATTATTTTTTTTTGTTTATTTTTTTTATTTTGGACGAAAATATGATGCATATGGAGGATAGAAGCATTTTACTGTAGTTGCATCAGTAATATGAGGGATCCTGTTAAGAAAATAAAAAAAATGCGACAAGAAAATATGCAAAAATAACCTATGAAAATTGGGTTGCCTCCAACAAGCGCTAAGTTTAACGTCTTCAGCCAGACGCAGTGCATCCTTATCAAATCATACCAGGTTCATGGGGTTTCCAAGGAAGAAAATTCATGGGAAACTGATTGCGGGCAAGAGTTGACTGCTTATGGCCTTTTCTATAGTAACGTCAAAATGGGTCAAGCGTCGTTTTCAGAGGGTCATCTGCTAAAAATAAGGAAGATCGCCATTTTATCTATTAGGAAGCCACTCAACTTCCTTTGCGGGTTGATCAGAGGCATGAAATATATTTAACTTAACCTTCATATTTCCAAAGGATATATTCATCACCCCCGTTCTACAGTTAATACATGCATTGGCTGTGGCTAGAAAGGGACGACCAAGAATTATGGGGATCTGTTTCTTAAGATTGGGCACAGGTTCCATATCAAGGACGATGAAATCGACTGGAAAATAATTTGTCGACCTTGAAGACATCTTCAATTTCCTCGTGGTGTTTTAACAGATCGATCAGCCAACTGAAGGGATACCGAGGTGGTTTTAATTCACCTAATCCAACTTTTCATAACTGAATAAGGAAGGAGGACACTGCCCCTAGATCTAAAGTGCTCGATCAATAATTGTTCCTAGACACAGAGATGGTAGGGGCACCAGGATCTTTGAACTTGGAGGGGTTTGTGTTGAGGATGGAGCTACTTGTTCAGTTAGGAAGACCTTTTTAGGCACATGTGTCCTAGATTTTCGTTTCTGTGTACAAAGGTCTTTGAGAAATTTGGCATAAGATGGAACTTGTCTAATAGCATCAAGAAGCGGGAGGTTGATTTTGACTTGTTTGAAAACCTCCATCATCTCCTCTAGTGAAGTTTCTTTTTTGCCAAAGGGAGAGGGTGAATTGAGAGCATCAGGAAATGGGCCTTGGATGTGAGTTGGCGAAGCTGGAGAGCTGAAGAAGAAGATTTTGGATTTATGTGATACATTTTCTCTTCTTTTTACCTTCATTTTGTTTCCCTCCCCAATCTTATTGTCTACTACACGTCCACTCCTTAGGGTAGTCAAGCATTGGCCTGTTCATGATGAATTGTATTCGGTTGATTTTCTTGAGCCATGTATTGTCCCCTAGGATTACTCACTGGTTGGCTTGGAAGCTTTCCTTCCTCTCGCTTGTTCAGTGCATTAGCTAGTTGCCCCATTTGGGATTCTAGCTTGGCGATAGATTGCGTGTGAGAGTGCACCAATTGTGTAATGGTTTCCAAACCTTGAAGGGAGGTCAACACTTTCTCCTCAAAGGCTGTGTTTCTTTGGGGTGGGGGGAGTGTGTTGAAATTGAGTCGAAGGACGGTAGGGATTAACAGTCTGGTATGGTTGAAAGTTTTGGGAATAAGGCTGGGAAGTACTGGAAGTCTGCTGCTTCCAAGAAAAATTCGGATGGTTGCGCCACCCCGGGTTATAAGTGTTAGAATATGGATCATTACCCGGTCGGGACTGTGTTTGGGCAGCATTTACTTGTTCTTGCAAATTCAGGAATTGTGCTGCCGAAGGCACTCAAAAACAGTGTGAGATGGGCTAGAACAGAGAGTACATACTTGTGCTTGATGAAAGTTTAAGCTGTTCTCTAGACATTAGCTGGTCCAATTTGTGGGATAGTGCATCACTTTGTCAGATAGACCTATGGACTGGCTAACTTCATATATGGTTCCTTTTCTTTGAGAACTCGGGGGTGCTTGACGGGGAGGAGGCATGGTGAAGGGAATTTTCATTAAGGTTCTCAAACAATTGCCATGCCTCATGTTCACTTTTGAGCATGAAAGTACCACAAGAAGCATCAACCATTTGACGTTTCGTTCGGATAGTCCGTCATAAAAGCATTGCACTAATTGCCATTTGGGTATTTGATGATGCGGGCATTTTCGGAGTAAGTCTCTAAATTTTTCCCAAGTTTCATGAAATTCTTCCATCAGATTGGGAGAAGCTCGTGATCGCACGCCTAAATTGGTTGTTCTTCCTATGGGAAAATATTTTTTAAAAATTCATGCTGCATTTGAGCCCATGAAAGAATTGAATTGGCTTCTAATGAGTGGAGCCATTGTTTAGCTCTATCCTTAAGGGAAAAAGGAAACAGCCTAAGTTTCAGAGCATCATCAGTGAAGTTCTGAATTTTGACAGTAGTGCAGATCTCAAGGAACTCATCCAAATGTTTATATGGGTCTTCATTGTTAAGTCCATAAAAAGAGGGAAGCATTTGGATGACACTAGACTTAATTTCAAAATGTGCAGCAGCGGTGGTATCAGGTAGTCGAACACAAAATGGAGAGGTATAAATAGAAGGAGTGAAGTACTCCTTTAGGAGTTTGGGTTGTTCTTCAGCCATCTTGATAGGTGAAGCAGATCCTAGGGTTTTATAAGTGCGGATTTTAGCTCGAAGGGTCCTAATAGAACGCTCTATTTCAGGGTCAAAAGGTATTAATTCAGGAGACCTGGAACGACACCCTAGCATACACTAAGACTCATCTGATTAGTCAAATACAGTCAAGCATGCACTAAAAAGAAAAATACATCAATTCCTTAAGTTCACCCTAAAATCACTAGACAGCTCCTAACTGGTTTGAAGATGGCACCTAAGCCTCCAATCCGGTCTAATGACTGAGCTGACCAGGTAAGCTCCCAGGTAAGTGGGGGGGTCACGATGCTTTGCAAAGGTCCCACTTAAAAACCACTTGCCTCGAACAGATGAACTGTCTCCCTTAAAGGGACAAAGCTTGCCTAGACATCAACTAAGCCACAGAGCGAAATTGGTGCAACTTTCGGTGATCTTCATCCTATTGAGCTCGAATGTCCCTAGGGGCCAACGTCTAATTGATTTTAATTAACGTGATAGCTATGTGAGAATTGATTCACCTAATTTGGGCAAGAATCTGGTGATGAAATCCAGTTCTTATCTTGTTGGGGTGATTGCCCTTACTATGTGCGAATTAATTGGTGTATGTGTATCAGGCATGCATTCACACTTTTGCTGAATTTAAAATCAAACAATCACCACTCAAGAAAATTTAAATAAGAAAGGTTTAGATGTTACCAAAGGAAATTTCCCCAGCAATTTTTTTTTACTTTAAAGCAAACCTCTACAGCCTTCCTTTTCTAGCAG
The DNA here is from genome assembly GCF_009389715.1 of Phoenix dactylifera. Classification (NCBI taxonomy): domain Eukaryota; kingdom Viridiplantae; phylum Streptophyta; class Magnoliopsida; order Arecales; family Arecaceae; genus Phoenix; species Phoenix dactylifera. Next base: position 10,333 of record NW_024069905.1, read on the forward strand.
TTCTTTTTGATTGTCCCAAATTTCTTCTTCGATTCCTGATCAAATAAAAATCAAAAATTAGTAAGAGAGGAGAATGAGATAAGGAAAGTAAAAATAGAAACCATTTTTTTATTATTTTTTTTTATTTTTCGAAAATTTTTTGAATTTTTTTTTTAATAAAAAGGAAAACAACTATGCTACCAATCCCCGGCAACGGCGCCAAAAATTGATAGTCAACTTTAAAGACCACGCAATAGCACGTATCTAGTAGGATAGTGATTACGGGTATCGATCCACAGGGATTGGGGTAATTGTTTTTCTTAAAAATAAAATATTTAAAAAGGATGTATTTGTGAAGACTATTAAACTAAACAATTTAATAAAAGAAAATGCAATTAAAGGATATCAGTTTAGGAGAACCTAGGGCAAGGAATTCACCACTAACATCGGACAAGGGTTATTTATATTTTAATTTATTCTTGGATAAACATGCAAATTGGCTACAAGCCTAATAAGCATTTAAATAAAAATTCACAAAAGTAATTTGGGCATAATCCATCTTCGGTTGGCATGAAATGTCTACCCTAATCTAAGTGGCAGCACATTGCATCTTCCCTAGCATGGACTATCTTATATTTACCTAGTGATCATGAAGAACAGTTGTATAAACATCATATTTAAAATCACAGAAATTAAATATGAGATGAAAAAAATATTCATTAGAAGCAGAATAAGGTTTATACAACTCCAAGAATAGAAATCAAAAATATAAAACCCTCAGCCCTTTATTAGGGCTGCATCCAGCCCTAGAGAAGAAATTAGCCCTGCATGGAGTTGGAGACGTAGCAGCAGCACAGCAGCGGGCTCCCATCTCTCCTTCATGATCAGCTTCCTTTCTTTCTCCCTCAGCACTTCAATCTTATTTTTTATATACATGGGAAGTTATTCCCAAAATAACCAAACTACTCTCTCCCTTTACTTTTTCTTTCTTCCCGTGGGATTGGCCTGTGAGGGAATTCATGCCTCCGAAAGAGAAGAACTCTTCTTTATATAGGCTCTCCCTCCTTCTCTCTTCTCGGTTGAGATGAGGATGAATCCCGCCAAAGTCGCAGGAGGTTGCTTGGAGCTCGGATGGCGAGGACGTGGATTGAGAGGATCTCGGACGCGGCTGGCGACGTGGCTCTGTTCGGCTGGGAGCAGGAGACTCGGAGAGGATCATGGGACGTTGGGGTTAATCCAAAAGAAGGTTAGCTTGGTTCGGAAGAGGAGAACGCGGCTGGGGGTTTGGATTCGGTTGATGGCTGGGAGATGAACCGCAGATGATTGGGATCAATCCGATCCGAGCTCATCTGCGTTGGGATGCAGCGGAGAAAATCTCGGACGCGGAAGGAAAGAAGACGCTGGGATTTGGAGAAGATCTCGGAGCTGTGAACGGTGGACACGGCTGATAGCGGGATGAGGATGACTCTGTTTGGATCTCGTGAATGCAGGGGAGTTCGGAAGGAGCTATCCGTGGGTGGTTGTCGAACGGGATCTAGCGGAAGCTGGGAGGAGATCTAGCGGAGATGAAGAGGTTGGGAACGGAATATAGCTGATGAACCTTGTATTGCGGATGCTGGGAAGAACTGGGAGTTGATCCCTTGAACTGCAGACGCGGGAGATTCGGTGGATGCTGCCGTTGGCTTTGTTTTGTTGCTGAAACAGGGGAGGATGATGCATGGGATTTGATCTTATCTCATGAGCGTTTGAAAGGATTTCGGAACTCGGTTGGTTTGGTGAGCTGGGAGCTGTGCTTGGTTTTGGGATCTCGGTTGTTGAACGGTATGAGGATGGGAGTTCGGCTGATAACAGAGGAGTTGGGATGATGGAATCGGATCCGTGATTCATGGAGAATCAGTGTGGAGCTGTTAGCTTCCAGACGCGGAGAGAGATGGAGGCTGGCTTGATCCGCAAACGGGAGGGAGAAACGTGAAGCTCGGGTTGCTAACAAATGCTGGGAGATGATCGCGGATGGGGAGTTGGGATCGATCCGGAAGAAATGGAGCAACGAGAAGATGCGTTGGGGCTTTGTATGCGGAAGGGATGTTGCTCACAGTTGAGAGTAGATTAGGGTGAATCACGGAAGAAGATGAGGATCGGTGGGTTTGTTCTTTGGAAGAGAAACGGAAGCTTGGACGTGAGAGGTTCTCGGCTGAAATGAGCGTGGATAGGCTGTTACTCTGTTCCAAAACAGGGGATAAGGATGCAAGGTTGTTCCGCTAGGAGGATTAGACGTGAAAATACGGGAGGACTGAGCTGGGAAGTGATTACGGAAAAGATGGGATGAGCTAGAGCTTTATCCCGAAGGAAGAGGATGCTGGGTTGTGGTTATGTTCCTTAGTCCCGTTTTGGGTCCGAATGAAGGCTGGAGTGTTATTTATTTTTTTATTTTTAAATGGGGAAGGGACTTGGTTTGGAAGGAATAAGGGAGTCGGTTGTTGAGCCAATGTTGAAAGAAATAAGGAAGTTGGGAGAGTAATGAAACGGATCTGTGAGCTAAGATATTGGGAGATCAACATGGGACAGCTGGGATCAAACTTGGAGCATTAATTACTAAGCACAGGTTCAGCTGCAGACGTGACCTGCACACATTAGACTTAATCATTAAATAATTAAATCAACTCGAATCACCTCTTATAATTATTAAAATGCAATGATGAGGGTAGCACATCTTTTATGGTTAACTTGACCAAATATGTCAATTAAAATAATGATAAGTGCTATGAATAAGATATTAATTTATGCATTATTTAGCACTTATCAACACTCTAAATCAAAATACATAGAGATTAGGCATCACTTTATAAGGGATCATGTGATGAAAAATGATGTATTGATTGAGTATGTATGCACTGAAAATCAATTGGCCGATATCTTTACAAAGCCCCTTTGTAAAGATAGGTTCAACTTTTTAAGGAATGCCTTGTGCTTGTATGATCCTAGCAAGTAGATTGAATTTGTAATGCAAGCATGTTTTGATTTCAACACTATAGCTTAAATGATTTAACTTGTCAAGCATATGCAATGCTTTGTATGCTCTAGAGATACATGTGAATGCTACTCAAACTAATAATACACTTCAAGGTCACATATAGCAAACCTAGTGCCTAATAAGTGAAAACATGAATATATCAAAGTTAGATGACGAATTGTTTGACTTTCCGGAGGATGGTTACCCTCCCTTGGACTCTTCATAGAGATATTTTCAGAGCCTATTCCATAGGCATTCGAAATTTGGTCAAGCATTCCTCATTTCAATATTGATAATTCAAAAATCATTGTCAAGCTTTTATAGGATGTATTATTAAGGAGAAGGATCACAAGCAAGCTCACTTTATATTCGCCAAAAGAAATTAAACGAATCATTGAGGTTGAATAAAACAAATTGGGAAAAGATAGGAATCGTTCTGAAATTTTTCAGTGCCGGAGACGTCTCTGGTAAATCACAGAGACGTCCCCCTGGCGAGACGTCTCGCATTAGTCGCGGAGACGTCTCGGGGACAGAATGAATGTTTTTTAAATAGGCCAAAACAGCTCGAGCCGTCCTGAGCTGCTTTCCTTCGTCCCCAACGAAACCCTAAACCCTAGCATCCATCTTCTCTCCACCACAAATCGAACCAAAATCACTCCCCATTTCCCTAGATTTCCGATCAATGGCACCTAAGAAAGCTAGGCGTAGTGGTGGGAGGCGTCCTAGGGTGGCAAACGACGAGGAACGGAGGGAAGAGTCCTCCGCGCCGTCTCCTCCGGTTGCTCCGCCAACCGTGACTCCCTCCTGTGCGAATCGCACAGTAACCACAGGTAGGCACATTGATTTTCATTTCTTAGCGAGTGAGGGGTTCTCTATTGGAGAGAGACTCCGTGCCCAAGGTTGGGAACACCTTTGTTCCCTAAACATGTCTACCTATCCCGGCCTAATGAGAGAAATCTTTAGTAATTTGGCCTTAGGAAGCTCGGGGTACACCGGATATGTCCGAGGCACATTGGTAGAAATCAATGAGGACATTTTATCTAGTTTGTTACAAATACCCAAGTACGGTGAGGCTCCGACCTCACATCCCCAAAGGGAAATTGCTTTAAACCTAATTTTAGGTAGAGAGGACTGCGGTCCTCTTGACATAGTTAAGTCCCAAGACCTCAATGCTGAAATGAGATTGCTCTTGAGCATAGTTAACAGGGTCTTGTTCCCAAAAACCGGTCGCTTCGACTTCGTTTCGGAGCGAGATTTAGCCATTATGCACCACATCTTGCTAGGGATTCCCCTAAACCTTCCTAGGCTCATGTTGAACTACATCTCAATATGTCATAGGTATTCCAGATTTAGCATACCATATGGGATGATCTTCACCCTACTTTTCAAGCACTTTAAGGTTCCTATCCCTGAAAATGAGCCAGAGAAACCCTTGAGAAACACTGATTTCTACAATGAGAGCACACTACATAGGATGGAGTTTCACAAAAAAGACGGGGCTTGGGTTAAGGTCTGCAAAAGAAAATCCCAAACTATAGAGCCTGAGATCCATCATCAGGAGCCTGTCCACCTCTCTCCTCCACATAGCCCTATGCCCTTTCCTGATGTACCTTCCAGCTCGGCTGGACCATCCACTTCCATGCCTTCTCCTCCAGCTTGTGGATCGATGTTCTTATCAGATGAGCAGATGCACACCCTGGCATCTATGATGTGCCAGCAAATGAGGGAAGAAATGAGATCAGTGATTGCTGCTGAGATAGCTCCCATCCGCACCTCACATGAAGCACTCTTAGAAGAGTTGAAAGAAATCAAAACTCAAATGGAAGCTATAGGGTCAGAATTGGTTTGTGTGGCAAAACCAAACTAGAAGATCATGTGAGATACAGGCTGAATTGAAGATCATATCGGATGGTCTTCAAGAGTTGACGAGCCCTGAAGGCAATGTGGGCAGTGTGGCTGCCCAGCTTAGAGGAAGGATTGACAGGGCAACCTATGAGTTTGAAGCATTAGTGACAGCACTCAATCAATCTCAGGGAGACAACTTTAGAAGTCTAATGGATGCAATAAATAGATTTATAGAGGCTGCTGCTGGGCTATTGAGCGTGGTCGCCGGTGAGGCACATTTTGTGGACATCTAGGGTTCATCTTTTTGTAAAACCCTAGGCTTATTTGAAACTCCTTCTTTTGTATTAGCAATCAATCCTTGTAATGGCTTCAAATGATTGTAATACTATATGAATGTCATAACCCTTCTTTTTGAATCTTGGTGTATGTTTATAATTTTGATGTGCGATGGAAATGTCATAACATACTTTGAATGTTCAAACTTGACAATGTGCGACCATTTTACTATTTTGCCAACTTGACAATGCACATGAAACAGGGGGAGCACAACTTGTAATAACTGTATTTAAAAGGTCTGAAATGAATTCCAAAACAAAGGGGAGTAAAATGAATGCTGAATTCATTGATGGAAATAACTTGGAAAGGGGAGCATAACTTGGAAATCATTGATTGTTTCATGGTAATATGAATGCTGAATTCTAATAGGCATCGCATTTTTAGGTACCTAAGGAAAATTTGTCCCCTTCATTGTTGATGACAAAAAGGGGGAGTAGAACCAATATGGAATGCAAAATGCAAAATTTACACTCATACTTGAAAGTTGAATTAGAATCAACAAAATGAAAAGATAAAATTGAAGAATATTGGCTTTAAGACAATTGTCCTTCTGGAAAAGAAAGGGGAGTCAAAAGTATTTGGTTTTAATTGTTGTTAGCATCAATATTTCATTAATTTACACTTTAACTTGATTCAAATCTAAAAGTGATAGATGATATGCCAAAATTGCTCAAAGAGCTACTAAGATCAATACTTATGCATAAGGATAGAACTGACAGTTGACTATATTGAATTATGCATACTGTATCTAGCTCTAACCAAAACACAATACTTGTACATCTGATCAAATACTGTGTATATGTTTAAATTTTAAATTTTGCATATACTCAGTATTTTGTCATCATCAAAAAGGGGGAGATTGTTGACCCCCTAATAGATTTTGATGAATACAAAACACTAGAGTATAATTTCCTTTATATTAACAATTTATTTGAGCATTTCAGGTGTTTAACTAAGAATATTGTTAAGAATTGTCAAGGCATGTTCCCATATTTTTCGAGGATTTATTGAAGATTTTTTGAGATGAAGAAAACGGATCAGGGGCAGCCGAGACGTCTCCGGTTTGTTCCAGAGATGTCTCTGGCACGTAGAGGAGAAACTGGCACGTCTGGAGATGTCCCCGGCACCTGCCGAGGCGTCTCGCAGGGTCGGAGTCGACTCCCGGCTTTCCGGAGTCGACTCTCTCAGAGACGGCAGAAAGGCCGATTTCAGGGGATGCGCCCGAGTCGTCTCCGAAGGACGCGGAGTCGACTCTCTCAGGGATTCCAGAGGACTTGTTTTTTCGTTGAGAAAACGTCGGAGTCGTCCCCGACGTCGCGGAGTCGTCCCCACGCATAAAGCACAAACATCCCGAGATGTCCCCATAAAGCGCCGAGCCGACTCTCTCAGAAAAACAGAAAAATAAGAAATCGAGCTGTTCTTCTTCGGAGTCGTCCCCAGAAAGCGTCGAGTCGACTCCAACATCATCAAAAGATTTTTTATACAGTCGAGACGTCCCTCGTTCAAGCGGAGACGTCTCCGGAACGCCTGGGACGCGATTGACACACTTTTGCAGGTTTGTTTGAATTTCAAACGGCTATATTTTTTGACTAACGGATCTATTGCTTGTAGGAGTATAAAAAGGAGCTTTTAAGTGCCTTTAAACAACTTCTCACCAACCAAACATAAGATTATTCAAGAGAGAAGAAAGAGAAAGAGGTTCAAGGGAGTTGGTGCTTTCAAGAGGAAAAATCAAGAGCATTCAAGTCTTCTTCATCTAATTTCGTGCTCAACTACTCACTCCCACTCGGCAATCAAAGCTCGCATTCAAGCCAACGTGATCCACATCGGAAGAACCACCATCATCCACGCTTTCAACGGCAAAGAGGGTTCTTCCGGTTTTGTTGTTCTTCATTGTTCTATTTGCTTTCATAAGAGCTTTTAAATCCTTGTAAAACACTTGAGTATTGTGCTTGTTCCAGTCAAGGGACTTGGAACAAGGGATAGGCATCCCAAGCCTAGGTTAAATTGGGGGATTGTAGGGTTCGTTGTTAGCCCGGGGTAAAACAACGAGTTGGGTAGTTCACTCGAAAAACTACCGGACTGTAATCGCTGATTATAGTGGAAAATTTCCAAAGGTGTTTGGAAGTGGATGTAGGAGCAGTGGAAGCTCCGAACCACTATAAACCTTTGCGTTTGCGATTGACTGTGCTTACAACTTTAATTTTACTTTTGCACATACACTTGTGTGTTTTGTTTAATTAGACAAAAAAGTTTTAAAACACCCAATTCACCCCCCTCTTGGGTGACCATCTCTGGGCAACAAGAAATGTTATGAAGTCTTACTTACATGTCAAAAGATGATTCTCTTAGTGGGAGTTGTGCAACTGATCCTATGACCTGAGGTCACCATGGTATCTTGTGCACATGAACCCATGTTTTGTTTACACTCATTCATGACAATAAGTTATGTACGAGGTCTTCTGGATATGGTGGATTGTGTACGAAGGTTATGAGTAGGTCAACAAGGAATTAATCACTTCTAGTAAGAGAAGATCGCATCCTATTTATTCTAATCATATGATAATTCAGGGAGCCTTTAATCAAAGCACAATGAAAATTAGAAAGAGTTTCTAATGTTTCATTACTCGAATTATCATTAGAAGATTGAGAAATATATGAATATGAAATTGAGTTTCATATACATATTCGAGATGCAGTTTGATTAAAGGATTGAATTGCACGGTAACTTGCTACTGAAGGGTATTTTTGGTATTTCCACCAAATTTCATATTTTCCGGGTAGACATGACATGTTGCTAGACGTCAATCTTGTTTTATAGGTTTGATCGAATTAAAGAGTTTAATTCAATCACCAATTAGAAAGGATTCTAATTGTTAAGTTCGGGTTCGCGCAGTTTGGACTTAAAACGATTAGAAGAGTTCTAATCAAGTTGGGTCAACTCGCACTCACACCTATTGCTGGCTAAGTATGGAACCCAATGGGTCACACACAAGAAAACTGATCAAGCGTCTAATTGGATTAGATCATGTTTGCAAGATAAACATCCTAGCAGGTGTTGCAAAACTTAGCTCCTGATTCAAATTGGATTCGAATCTGATTCTTAGATTAGGTAGATCTAATATGATTAGATCATGACCTAATATGGGTTAGCCAAGAGTTGGAACCTATTTGGCTTTAATTAGACCTGATTTGATTAGGTTTAATGTTTTCTTTAAGTTGGTTAAACCCAATTGGATTGGGTTTGATAGGGCCTTCACTTCTGGACCATTGGATCGCTCCCTAGATGAAGGATCTGGTCCACTGGTTGGTGCCTTATTCTGGACCATTGATAAGTGCTAAATAATGCATAAATTAATATCTTATTCATAGCACTTATCATTATTTTAATTCATATATTTTATAAATTCAACTAAAAAATGTGTTACCTTCATCATTGCATTTTAATAAATTATTAAAGGTAATTCAAGTTTTACTTATTTACTGATTGAGTCTAATGTATGCAGGTTGAGTCAAACTCATTTGAGATGATCCCTGAACCCAAATTACATGCACTTCGCGAATTAAATCCTCTCAGATTCCCTCTTCGGCCGTTCATCCCAATTCTACTATTTTCGTCACATCCAATTCGACCTTTCGTTCTAACATTTTGAACTTGTATCATGGATCAGCCTTTATGTGCAATCAGTCATTCAAGTTTTCCTTCTCCTTATGTGTTCACCCATAAGGACTCTTTCCTTCCACATAACCAAACTTTCCCTGTTTTAGCTTTAAAATAAAGCCATCTTCCAACCAGTTGGAGTCGGCCCACGTCTTCCCGAGTCGACCCAATCTCCTTCATCTCACGTTCCAACGTCTCCCCATCGTATCTTCATCACATGCTAATCTCCCACGTATAAGCTCCAACTCCTAGCCGAACTTCATCCAGATCACTTCACAACCACGGATCCAGCGTCATCTCCTCCCGAATCACTCGCGACCGTGTTCATCTCCCAGCGTCCTAACACTCATTTCCGCATCCTCCGCTAATCTCACGCACGTCTCTCTTCCCTTCTGAATCCAAGGAACAGAGTCTCCCCATGTATCAAATCCCTTATATCCGGCGATTCATCCTCATCCTCAAGCTCTTCCCGATTGCATCCCAAGACTTCTCAGCCAACGGCGACATCCCAACCTCCCACGGATTCCATCTAAGCTTCAACCGTGTTCATCTTCCCATCGCCCGCTCACTCCTAACCATTTCATCTCAGCTTTCTCTCTTCCATCCTTATCCAAACACACTCCCTTGCTTCGGAACAGGATCCGAGTCTTCACATCCCGATCCCCTCCATGGAAGAATTCCCTGTTTCAACTTACACGTCTCCGTATTTATCCACTTCCTCCCAACCGAACTAGCTTTCCATCAACCACATCCAAGATCCCACAGTTCAGCTCTCATCCCGCTTCCCCTGCATCTCGGATTACATCCCCTACGGACTCAAACCAACTCACAGCATCCTTGATTCCCAATCGGATGAACATCCCAAACCACTTCTCCAGCATCCTCTTCCTTCAGAATAGAGTCCAACCATATCTCTCTTATCCACGGACAAGTTCATGCATTTCTTTTCCCTGCTTTGAAACAGAGTATTATCTTTATCTTCTTCCGATTTCACGGCTGTGGAGTGATTGATTATAACCCTATTTGATTTTGATGAGCTCAAAGCATTTGAGTATATCTTATGTTTACTAATGAATTCAATCTAGTGTTTCAGTGAAAATCTTGTAAATTTGTGGTTAAGTGTCTCTAGATTTAGTTCAAGACATTTTGGATAAGTTAAGAAGTCAACTTGAACCAAAATCTGAGACTCGAGTCGACTCCGGGATATTATGAGTCGACTCCAAGCGTATCAGAAGCACTGGCACAGGCTCGAGTCGACTCCGGAACATTACGAGTCGACTCCGACTGAGAACAGACACGAACAGAAAGACTCAACTCAAAATCTGTCAGCGAGTCGACTCCTGAAGAGCACGAGTCGACTCCGGACTTGCCGAGTCGACTCCAGAATAGTATGAGTCGACTCCAGGGAGCTACAGACAGAAAGACAGAGAAGTCATTTTGGACCCTGAGAGCCGAGTCGACTCCTGAGGAACACGAGTCGACTCCGATGGTTGGCAGGTCGACTCCAAAGGAAGCGAGAGTCGACTCTCAGTGTAATACAAGGCAAAAGTCAGAGAGCAACTTTCGGACACTGAGAGCCGAGTCGACTCCCGCAAAGCCCGAGTCGACTCCGAGACAGCGCGACCCCAAAAAGACAGAAGACAGTATTTTTGTCTCTGAGACGCGAGTCGACTCCAAGACAGTTCGAGTCGACTCCAAGCAGCGCTACTCCAAAAAGACAGAAGACTGGTTTTCGGATACTGAGAGCCGAGTCGACTCCCAAACAGTCCGAGTCGACTCCAGGACTGCACGAGCCAAAAGACAGAAGATCGGAAGTTCGGGCTCTGAGCGCCGAGTCGACTCCCAGAATTTCCGAGTCGACTCGAGTAAGCAAAGTTGAAGAATATCTCCTTGGATTCCTTGGAATGAGTCGACTCCAAAAGTGCAAGGTCAGCTCCAGATTTTGGAGAGTCGACTCCAGGTTAAGTCGAGTCGACTCCCAGTCGAGAAGACCACTTTAATTCAAATCCGGAACAGTTGCCGAGCCGACTCCAGAAAAGCATGAGTCGACTCCTGCTACAGCCGAGTCGACTCCAGATCGCGCGAGTCGACTTCGATCCCAACGGACACATTGTCAGGATGTGCAGAATGTGCAGAATGGCTAGTAAAGTGTGTCTAAAGGCTAGTTTCCGTGGGGAATGGCTTAAATAGCCACAGAGGACTGTAGCAAAGCAGAGAAGTAACATTTCTTTCAAAGAAAATACAAAAAAAAACTTCATCTGCCAAAGGGATTTCAACGAAAAGAAGGAAGAGGGCCATTAACTCCAGTCAACCTACTCTTCCAGCATTAAAGAAGTCTCCTTCAGCCTTCAAGTCTTCAAGAAATTTAAGAGGAGACCCAGAGTTCAAGAAGCCCTCCACTACATCATCATAAACTTGTTTGAGGGCTCTTAACTTTTCTCTTATTTATATCGCTGTACATCTGCTTTTTAGAAGCTCTATTTTTCTGTTTGTCTTTGTTCAAACTGTTTGGTCCCTTACTTGATTCAATCAGGGGATTGAATCAAGGGTGTATAGGTTTGTTGGTGAGCCTAGGTTGAAACCAACGTGTAAGGGTTCGATTGTGATCCCGGAAAAACAATCGGGTGGTTCTAGTCGGTGAGCCTGGGAAAACCGACCGAGTTTGTTGTGACCTCGTAAAACAACAAGTTTGGTTGTGAGCTTGTAAAACAACCGGCTGTAATCCGAGGGGTTATAGTGAATTCGCAAATGAGGCTTGGGGAGTGGAGTAGGAGTAAGGATTAGCTCCGAACTACTATAAAATCATTGTGTTTTGTGATTGCCTGTGTCTCTCTCTTACTACTTCATTTCATTCACAGCACATAGCATCTAATTAATCAACTTGCGAAAAGTGTTATTTGGTATTTCAAACCAAACCATTTAATTGTAATAATTATTTTAAAACCCAATCACCCCCCCTCTTGGGTTGTCTATCTGGGCAACAAGTGGTATCAGAGCCTGAACTCTTTACCCAAAGAGTAAAAAGATCAAAATGACAACCCATTTGGATCTTTCCACATTGAGGGCCAGTCTACCCAAAGACCCCCATTCTTTAATGGATCCGACTACTCATATTGGAAGGCTAGGATGAGAATATTTATCCAAGCCCAAGACTATGAGATGTGGACCATAATACTAAATGGACCATACATCCCTTTCATTTATGTAGAGGGTGTCACTGTACCACAACTTGAAAAAGATTGGGATGACAATGACTTTAGGAAGGCACAACTCAATGCCAAAGTAATGAATGTGCTTTACTGTGCATTAGATAGAAATGAATTCAATAGAGTCTCTACTTGCAATTCTGCAAAAGAGATTTGGGATAGACTTGAAGTGACCCACGAGGGCAAAATCAAGTGAAAGAATCCAAAATAAATATATTAGTACATAAGTATGAATTATTTTAAAATGGACTCTAATGAAACAATCACTTGCATGTTCACTAGAATTTACTGATATTGTCAATGGCCTAAAATGCCTTTGGCAAAAATATATACTAACAGTGAGCTTGTTAGGGAAGATTCTTCATTGTCTACCGAGGTATGGGAAGCCAAGGTGACGGTATTCAAGAAGCAAGGACTTGAACAAGCTTCCACATTGAGGAGCTTCTTGATCCTCCTAATGACGCACGAGCTCACAATGAAACAACACAGCGAAGAAGAGTCCTCCCACAAGAAAAAGTAATGCATTAAAATCTGTGTCTACTAACAAAGATTTTTGTCTTGCAGCAAGTAGCAGTGAAGAGGAAGATAATGAGGGAGATGATGATGAGGCTCTCCTTGTAAGAAAATTCAGAAGATTCATACAACCGGAAAAGTCATCACATCAAAGAGAGAGCCCCTCAAGTTCCCATCACAAGGATAAAGGTAAGGAAAGAAAAATGAGGGGATCGGAATGTTATGAGTGTAGAAGCCGGGGCACTTCAGAGCTGAGTGTCCTTTGCTGAAGAAGGCCAGCAAGTACAAAGAAAAAGAAGGTCCTCGTCTCCACCCTATCGGACTCTGATACATCATCATCATCATCGGAATGGGAACAAGTAGGAAAGCAACAATCTGTGTTTTATGGCTAATGACAATGAGGTAACATCCGGAACACATTTAGATTTTACTTCGATGAGTTATATCATGCGTTTAATGAATTAATGGATGAAATATAAAGACAAATAAGCCTTAAGAATAAAGAGCAAAACTAACTAATCAATCTCACCTCCATAAATATGATAAATTAGTTAAGGATTAAGGACTTATCACTAAAAGAAAATTTAGAACTTAAGACAAGCAACCAAATATTAATTCAAAAAACTAATACCTTGAGTAAAGATAACGAAAAACTAGCCAAGAAAATTTCTGAACTTAAAAAAGGATAAACAACACTATTTGGAAGTAATTTCACAAGACTTAGATAGCACTAAAAACTAAAAAAACAAAAGTTGGCACTAGAACTTGAGAAAGTACAAGCCTTTTGTAAAAATTTACTTATAGCTCTGAAAAATTTAAAATGATACTTAATAGTCAACGAGCTGTGTTCAATAGAGCTGGTTTAAGGGTATAAACCTAAAAATAGGCAAAAACTTCTTAGTAATTTCTTTGTATAAGGCAGGAGAAAGCAAAAACTAAGAAAAATAACATGTTTTTGCTGTGGAACATTAGGACACAAAGCAAAATTGATATGTTGATTATATAGAAAAGGAAAATCTAAAAGAAAAATTAAAAAGGAATTTGGGTTCCAAAAGGAACCAACATTACTAACCATGAAAGGACCCAAGAAAAACTTGGGTACCTAAAATTGTATAGATTTGCTTGTGTAGGAGTGTCTTGCAGCCAAGGTCGACAAAAATTATTGGTACTTGGATAGTGGCTGCTCAAGACACATGACGGGTGACAAGGATCAATTCTTCACCTTGAAGCCAAGAAGGGAGGTGCTGTGACTTTTGGAGACAATAACCAAGGTCACTCATTGGTATAGGTAAAGTACAAATTTATCCCTTTCAACCTTTATTGATAATGGTTCGATATGTTGATGGTCTTTAGCATAATTTACTTAGCATTAGTCAATTGTGTGATAGAGGTTTTGATGTTTTTGTTCAAACCATCACTATGCATCATAACCAACTCAAATAACAATAGTTTAGTTTTTAAAAGGAATAAGACGTGGAAATGTGTATGTTGTAGACCTTGAGGATCTTGCACAAACCATAACCCATGTTTAGTTGTTAATGAAACTAAGGATAATGATGCTAGTGTTATATGGCACCGTAAAGTTAGGTCATGCAAGCATGGACACAATATCAAAATTAGTTAAAAGAGATTCCGTGATAGGTTTGCCAAAACTAAAGTTTGAAAAGAATAAAATATGTGAAGCTTGTCAATATGGCAACAATCAAGGAACTCCTTTAAATCCAAAATTGTGTCTCTACATCTAGACCTCTAGAAACTACTACACATGGATCTATTCGGACCAACTAGAACCACAAGTCTAGGTGGAAATAAATATGGTCTAGTTATTTAGATGATTATTCTAGTACACTTGGGTCATGTTCTTAGCTCATAAAGATCAAGCTTTTTCAGTATATTAAGAAATTTCATAAGGAAGTACAAATGCTAGAGAACTTCAGTCATAGCTATTAGAAAGTGACCATGGAACCTGAATTTGAAATCATTTATTTGATGGTTTTAGTAAAAAAGGGGATAACTCATAATTTTTCTGCACCTAGGACACCACAACAAAATGGAGTTGTGAAAGGAAAAATAAGAAACTCTAGAGGAAATGGCTAGAACCATGTTATGTGGAAAGTAACCTCCCTAAGTACTTTTGGGAGAAGCCATCATACCTCATGTCATATACTAAATAGAGTTTTATTGAGACCCATATAATAAAGAAAACACCTTATGAACTTTGGAAAACAGAAACCAAAAGTGAAACTATTTTCATGTCTTTGGTTTGTAGGTGTTTGTTCATATAATGGGAAAGATAATCTAGGAAAATTTGACTCTAAATCTGATGAGGTATATTTTTG
>NW_024069906.1:0-25286 GCF_009389715.1 Phoenix dactylifera
CTAAAGATTTATTCTTGGTCTTTGGAAGAAGATCAGAGTTGAAGGTAGAAGGATGCACACATATTGATGATAGAAAGTCTACATCAGAATTGCAATTGTGGTTCAGTAAATTGGAAGAGTTCCAAACAACCGATCATTATAGATTCTACCTTAGAAGCTGAATGTTAAGCCCGTATCTAAGGGTGCAGTGGAAACCTTCTGATTAAAAGTTAATTGCAGAGTTAGGTGTAATGTCATTAGATGCCATAACACTTTACTGCGATAACATTGGCACCATAGCACAAGCTATGGAGCCATGGTCTCATCAGAAATCCAAGCACATAGAGCGGCGCTTCCATTTCATACGCGACTATGATGTAGAGGTGCAGAGAGTAGACTCCGCGGATAACGTGGCAGACCCGTTCACTAAGCAGCTGAGTCAGCAAAAGACTGAAGCCCACCTTGAGAAGATGGGCCTAAGATATATGACCAATTGGCTTTAGTGCAAGTGGAAGATTGTTAGATGTATGCCCTAGAAGCCAATTTGGCTGACACATTGTTGATTCTAGGGACATAATTTTGTACTTGTCTATTTATTATTGAATAAATAAAAGGCATCTTTTCATTCATATTGTTTATGTGTCTATGAATCGTCCAAGAAATTAATAAGATGATGATACATATTCTCAAGAGTTGAGAATTTGAGCCATGTATCATTGGTGATTAATTTCTAAATGCTCCTGATCAATGGATCATCACGAGGACGGTGATCGATCCGATCAGTGCACAGATCACTTTCCTTCTGGATGGACGAGACTTGAGTCCACAGTGTAGGGACACTGAAGTGATAGTGCAGGTACTTGTTAGAGAACAAGGGTACTGAGCGTGACTAAGACAAGAAGTCACTTGGATGTCTATCCACTCGTCAGTGACTTGCTTGATGTTGCAGTAGTGTGACTGGTCCTTTGACCTGCGGTGCTTCGGCTACTCACAGTGAGGTTATTGTAGTTTGACTGCACACATACATTGTCACGACCCCCGCCCCGTTCCCGGCGGGCCGCCGCGACGGTCCTAGGGTGCGGGTAGGCATAAGGCCACCAGCCACCGCGTAGAACCCTACTACCTATCAATCATCAATAAATCTTGAAAAATTTGGCATGATGCATGCACAAAATGATCACTTTTCCTATAGTGACCTGTCAGGATTATCTCAATACATACAACACACTACCTGTCAGAGCAGCAATCACATAATCTGTCACATATATATACCTGCTTCCCAATCCATCCATGGTCAAACCCATATCCACAACAGGATCTATGACTGTAACTATACACTATATACAATAGAAGGTTTATAATACACCAAAAGATATAAACCTCTATCTACATTATACTATACTATACTATGGAGCGGCACAGCTAGCAGGCAACCACTAATCCTGCTCCTCTCTATACAATACCTTTCCTGCAATCAAAAATATCAAATTGGGGAGTGAGTATATAAATACTCAGTGAGTGGAGTAGAGAGTACTATGCACATGAGACAAGATATAATCATGGCTCGAGGTAAAATCTCAAGATCAATAACAAGATGAACATGAACTCAACATAAAGAATATGGAGTAAATCATCAATATCACCACAATCAATATCAACTCATCTGAAGCATATATGGAATAATCAAGTCAACATATATGCTACTCATGAATATGTTCAATAGGTCATAGTACTGAATCATATAAATCAGGTGTCAATAGGCTGAATCATCAACAAGACAGCTATCGGGAGGTGGGTTTTACGCCCCAGGCGAACCAGCAACAACTCCCTACTGCCATAATGCATACATCGAATATGACACCACACCAATATGTAAATCATCACTAGACAGCTGTCGGAAGGTGGGTTTTACGCCCCAGGCGAACCAGCAACAACTCCCTACGGTCACATGCATATGCAGGATAAGACACCATACCGATAACATAAATGCTAGACAGCTATCGGGAGGTGGGTTTTACGCCCCAGGCGAACCAGCAACAACTCCCCACTGTCACATGCATATGCAGAATAAGACACCATACTGATAATGTAAATGCTGGCCAGTATCCAGGACAGAAATCCCTCTCACATCTATATACTAAAACGGCACCTCGCGGGAATTCTACATCCGCGGAAAGCCATACTGCACCTCGCGGGGTCTTACTATGCCGGCGGCAAGCAGAATATAAGTCGTAGGACCGGCCGATCCTACGCCTAGGGCCATGTCCCCCCCTAGGAAGGGACTGGGCTCCGCCCACCCAGAAGGCTACTATGTGCACAAAGGCCGATGTTCAACCCCATCGACTATAGGTGTCCTGCAGATACTGCCAAGCCATGCATAAATGCCATAATGCACCCTCCCAATACTATACTAAAAAGGAGTATAATCAAGATTACCACTCACTCGATCATGACCCAATCATAAACTAACATCAGGGTTAGGAGTGAGGGTCAAGGAAGTGCAATACAACTCAATATACCACTAAAAAGGCTCTACAAATCTTTGAAATGGAGGAAATGAAATCAATTTGATTACTCATCAACCCCTCATAATTCCTCTCAATGTTCCCTCAAATGCATGTACAGAATAATCAAGCATGGAGAATCAAGATTATAGAGGAATCTACTACAATATCAATCAATATGCTCAAGTGGAATCAATTCACACTTGGCGACATTCATGAAAATGAATTAAGAATGCTCATAGTGCAAAGTACATGACTCCCACTCACCTGTCAATCTGGCACAGCCCTGATACGCCTCCAAAAATCTACAGCAGGCAGTGGGGAACTTCTTCCTCTTGTTCCCTAGCTTCTTGCCCAACTGTGACATGCATTTACAATACATTTAGTCTTGTATCAAGGGCTATAATCTACGTGCCAATTATAACATAGGGAACTTTAATTGATTCAACTCCCCTGTTCCCTAATCTTTTCTTTTCTTTCTTCTTTTCCTTTTTAATTAATTAACTCACCATTTATGTGTATTAGGGACTCCTTTGCATGAGTACAAGGTCCCTTTTAGCTTGATCTAGGCTTAATACTCTATTATAGCATGAAATCCCCTATTTTCCACCCGGATGAACAGTAACCTGAACTGACAGTGGGTTACTTCATCCCAGTTTTGATCTACTTTCAGGACTCCAAATTTGATGAAATTTTTACCTAACATTCTACACTCACAGAGGATTCCAAAGAGATAACATGCATCATCATCGGAGGCCGTTTGACCTCCTAAATAATTCGCCGAAGTTGGGACTTCGACACAGTTTTTCCGTAGTGCCGGAAAAATTTGTCAAAATCCGATTCTTCTTCTTTTAACCACCTCTACAACCCTTATCCGACCCCTCTAGACTATATCCACCCTTTGTATAGCCTAATGTCATCAAAAGACTAGATAGGGATGGATATTTACCTTTTTCTTTTTGGAAATCGAGGTCCTTGCGTAGAGGGGAAGGAGATCTACGTTTTTCCCTTCAGCTAGAAATGCAACCGGAATCTCCTTCCTCTTCCTTTCTTCCTTTCCTTTCCTCTTCCTTTCTTCCTTTCCTTTCCTCTCCTTCTTTTTCTTCCTCTCTGTCCGTCTGAGACTCCCCTGTGACTCTCTCTCGGTTTCCATCCAAAAGCCACAGCAAACCCCCCCCCAAATAAATCACATCAAAATACTATTCACCCTTTATTTAATATTATTAAATTCCCATTTTGCCCCTAACACTTCAACATATCTACCGTTATGCCATTAACTTTTGATTCCTTCCAATTTTACCCCTTATATCAATTTTAAAGGACTATTCTATCCCTTTTTTTATATAAAAAAAAATAAAAAAAATTTTGGGGTTATTACATCCTCCCCCCCTTATATAAAATTCGTCCTCGAATTTAAAAGAGTAAATTATCTGATTACTCAAAGGGATGAGTATATCTACTCTTCATATTCTGCTCGGTGTGGTATTGGAAATCAAATGAATTGGGAGTGTTTTACCTTCTATCTCTACCACACAGGTAGGATACACATACTTCGCTTTTATACTATCCCCTACATGTGTACTAATAGCTAAGGGAATATGCATTAATATCTTATCCTTAGCTAACTTTTTAGCAAAATAAGGGGACACAAATGAATGGGTAGCTCCACAATCAAATAACACTCTAGCTTTAATCTTATCAATGAAGAGCATACCTGTCACAGCTGCATTCGATGCCTGTGCCTCCTGTGGATTTACCGTGAACACCCTTCCTTGCCCTCTGCCTACTGGAGCTGACAGTTGAGATGGTCCAGCACTCTGCTGTGATGTTTGTGCTTGACCTCTACCTCTGCCTACAGGCTCCCTACTACTAGGCCTGTCCATCTGCACAGAAGGATAGGATGCCAAAGGCACAAACTGCTGGGTGGCACCCTGCGGGCATTCTCTGACAAAATGACCCGGCTGTCCACATCTGTAGCACACTCCCTGACCCATTCTGCATCTGCCAGGGTGCTGCTTGCCACATATGCCACATACTGGCCATAATTGGAACCTAGATTCAGTTATGGCCATAGTGACTGGAGGACGAGGTACTGATGGTAGAAAAGTATCTTGTGATTGATCTGTTTCCCTCTATTTCCTCTTACGTGGGGTAGGTGGAGCTGAGCGTACAGACTGCTCCATCGGGCCCTCCGAGAGATCTACTCCCTCAGATCTATCTCTACTGCTTTGCCCTTTCCCCATACTCATTTTCCTCTGTTCTCTTTCAGCTCTTTCCTCTTTGTTTCTGGTCTCCCACTGTTTTGCTTTATCAATCTAGATAAGGTGGGGACCTCTACTGCCAGTACTGCATTATAAAGCGGGAAAATCAGACCCCGCCTGAATCTTTCTATCCTGGCAGCTTCAGTGGGGATGATGTAAGGAGCATACTTCCCCAATCTAGTGAACTCACGAGCGTACTTAGATACGCTCATTCCGGGCATCTGCTTCAGCCTCTCAAACTGAAGAGCCCGATTCTGCCTCTCAGCCGGAGACAAGAACTCATCCATCACTGCTTGCCTGAACTCTTCCCAGGTTGGAGGATTCCTACTGTACAATCTGTCCTCCATATGCCTCTGGTACCAGTCCCAGGCATCTTCCTTCATTGTAAGCCCTACAAGTTCTATAGCTCTTGCATCAGAACAGGGCAGTCTCCGTATCATCTTTTCAGTCTCCTCCAAGAATCTCTGAGGATCTTCACCTTCTTCCCCCTTAAACTCTGGGGTTCTAAGCCTCAGAAATTCCTATACAGTAATCCCCTCATTATCTAGAGCCCGTCTGGCCAAACTTCCTGGCACAGGTACAGGAGGTGGGATGGATACTACTGACGGGGCAGGAGATTTCCCCCGAGCAATCTGCTCCCTCAGAGCCTGATTTTCCGCCAGTAACCGTTCCATCAATGCATCTCTACTTCCTACCTCTCCTTGATCATCAACCCTCCGTCTATCAGCAGGACGAGATTTTTCTCTTTGGGGCTCGATGTATGCGGAACCCGCATCCAATACTATATCCGACTCCATCCTCTTTCCAGGACGAGCAGGTCCTCTCCTTGGAGGTATTTATTATATATCTACATACTGAGTCACTACACACTGAGTCATAAAATGCTTTACTAAATTGTAAATGACCCAGCAAATAGCATAAAAAAAAATCCTATGCTCCATAGTATAATCCTATACTTAATCCTGACTCATTCTATTGCTCTGACAGGACTCTTCTTAACCTTTGCTCTGATACCAAGCTTTGTCACGACCCCCGCCCCGTTCCCGGCGGGCCGCCGCGACGGTCCTAGGGTGCGGGTAGGCATAAGGCCACCAGCCACCGCGTAGAACCCTACTACCTATCAATCATCAATAAATCTTGAAAAATTTGGCATGATGCATGCACAAAATGATCACTTTTCCTATAGTGACCTGTCAGGATTATCTCAATACATACAACACACTACCTGTCAGAGCAGCAATCACATAATCTGTCACATATATATACCTGCTTCCCAATCCATCCATGGTCAAACCCATATCCACAACAGGATCTATGACTGTAACTATACACTATATACAATAGAAGGTTTATAATACACCAAAAGATATAAACCTCTATCTACATTATACTATACTATACTATGGAGCGGCACAGCTAGCAGGCAACCACTAATCCTGCTCCTCTCTATACAATACCTTTCCTGCAATCAAAAACATCAAATTGGGGAGTGAGTATATAAATACTCAGTGAGTGGAGTAGAGAGTACTATGCACATGAGACAAGATATAATCATGGCTCGAGGTAAAATCTCAAGATCAATAACAAGATGAACATGAACTCAACATAAAGAATATGGAGTAAATCATCAATATCACCACAATCAATATCAACTCATCTGAAGCATATATGGAATAATCAAGTCAACATATATGCTACTCATGAATATGTTCAACAGGTCATAGTACTGAATCATATAAATCAGGTGTCAATAGGCTGAATCATCAACAAGACAGCTATCGGGAGGTGGGTTTTACGCCCCAGGCGAACCAGCAACAACTCCCTACTGCCATATGCATACATCGAATATGACACCACACCAATATGTAAATCATCACTAGACAGCTGTCGGAAGGTGGGTTTTACGCCCCAGGCGAACCAGCAACAACTCCCTACTGTCACATGCATATGCAGGATAAGACACCATACCGATAACATAAATGCTAGACAGCTATCGGGAGGTGGGTTTTACGCCCCAGGCGAACCAGCAACAACTCCCCACTGTCACATGCATATGCAGAATAAGACACCATACTGATAATGTAAATGCTGGCCAGTATCCAGGACAGAAATCCCTCTCACATCTATATACTAAACGGCACCTCGCGGGAATTCTACATCCGCGGAAAGCCATACTGCACCTCGCGGGGTCTTACTATGCCCGGCGGCAAGCAGAATATAAGTCGTAGGACCGGCCGATCCTACGCCTAGGGCCATGTCCCCCCCTAGGAAGGGACTGGGCTCCGCCCACCCAGAAGGCTACTATGTGCACAAAGGCCGATGTTCAACCCCATCGACTATAGGTGTCCTGCAGATACTGCCAAGCCATGCATAAATGCCATAATGCACCCTCCCAATACTATACTAAAAAGGAGTATAATCAAGATTACCACTCACTCGATCATGACCCAATCATAAACTAACATCAGGGTTAGGAGTGAGGGTCAAGGAAGTGCAATACAACTCAATATACCACTAAAAAGGCTCTACAAATCTTTAAAATGGAGGAAATGAAATCAATTTGATTACTCATCAACCCCTCATAATTCCTCTCAATGTTCCCTCAAATGCATGTACAGAATAATCAAGCATGGAGAATCAAGATTATAGAGGAATCTACTACAATATCAATCAATATGCTCAAGTGGAATCAATTCACACTTGGCGACATTCATGAAAATGAATTAAGAATGCTCATAGTGCAAAGTACATGACTCCCACTCACCTGTCAATCTGGCACAGCCCTGATACGCCTCCAAAAATCTACAGCAGGCAGTGGGGAACTTCTTCCTCTTGTTCCCTAGCTTCTTGCCCAACTGTGACATGCATTTACAATACATTTAGTCTTGTATCAAGGGCTATAATCTACGTGCCAATTATAACATAAGGAACTTTAATTGATTCAACTCCCCTGTTCCCTAAATCTTTTCTTTTCTTTCTTCTTTTCCTTTTTAATTAATTAACTCACCATTTATGTGTATTAGGGACTCCTTTGCATGAGTACAAGGTCCCTTTTAGCTTGATCTAGGCTTAATACTCTATTATAGCATGAAATCCCCTATTTTCCACCCGGATGAACAGTAACCTGAACTGACAGTGGGTTACTTCATCCCAGTTTTGATTTACTTTCAGGACTCCAAATTTGATGAAATTTTTACCTAACATTCTACACTCATAGAGAATTCCAAAGAGATAACATGCATCATCATCGGAGGCCGTTTGACCTCCTAAATAATTCGCCGAAGTTGGGACTTCGACACAGTTTTTCCGTAGTGCCGGAAAAATTTGTCAAAATCCGATTCTTCTTCTTTTAACCACCTCTACAACCCTTATCCGACCCCTCTAGACTATATCCACCCTTTGTATAGCCTAATGTCATCAAAAGACTAGATAGGGATGGATATTTACCTTTTTCTTTTTGGAAATCGAGGTCCTTGCGTAGAGGGGAAGGAGATCTACGTTTTTCCCTTCAGCTAGAAATGCAACCGGAATCTCCTTCCTCTTCCTTTCTTCCTTTCCTTTCCTCTTCCTTTCTTCATTTCCTTTCCTCTCCTTCTTTTTCTTCCTCTCTGTCCGTCTGAGACTCCCCTGTGACTCTCTCTCGGTTTCCATCCAAAAGCCACAGCAAACCCCCCCCCCCAATTAAATCACATCAAAACACTATTCACCCTTTGTTTAATATTATTAAATTCCCATTTTGCCCCTAACACTTCAACATATCTACCGTTATGCCATTAACTTTTGATTCCTTCCAATTTTACCCCTTATATCAATTTTAAAGGACTATTCTATCCCTTTTTTTTATATAAAAAAAATAAAAAAAAATTTTGGGGTTATTACATACATGGTCTCTAGCCATATGGGTCCATGCAGTGTAGATTGGCTGCAGTAGGTTCACTGTAGGAGTAGGGTATGCACCTATAAGGAATCTATCGACCTTGATAGAAGAGGAGTGATCCTATGTGATTTGTTAGACTGAGTTCTAAGACCTTGGCCAGGGCAGTAATATAAAGTGGAAAAAGAGTTTTTCACTATCGAACTCAAGTCGAATAAATCTTGACATATGACAGACGATGGGGTTTGACGAGTTGTCCATGACCTCCGTCCTGTAGGGATCCACGATAGTAGGACTGTATCACATGTTAACTGCACCTAGAGGTTCATCATTCCATTCTGCTGGGTAGCCACTACATGCTGCTAGGTGTCACTGGTGGATGGTGGGACTCATAGGGATTATCTTGATGATCGATAAACCCTAATGAGTTGAGTTGGAATCGTTCCAACCCATTGAAAGGAGTTTTCAATGATATAGTGATAGAGATCACAATATATCTCACTACCAGTCAGAATAGAACCTATGGGGTCACACACACTAGAAGTATTGACCGATCCGATGGTTGAAATCGTGATTAGGAATCACAAGAAATCAATTTGATTGATAAGAAGTTGAAGAAGGAACAAAGGAAATTAATTAATTGGACTTAAACACAAATCCTACTTCGGATAGGATTCCTAGAGTCCTAATTAGATTAGGACTAGGAATCCTAGTTGGAGTAGGACTGGGATTCCTACTTGGAATAGGATTCCTACAATCCTAATGAGATTAGGAATTTTGAATTAAAATAGGATTCCTACTTGGAGTAGGATTCCTAGAAATCCTAATTGGATTAGGACTTCGGATTCAAATAGAGTCCTAATTGGATTAGGACTAAAATTAAATACATCCTAATTGGATTAGGATTCCTTAAGTCTAAATTAATTATTAATCTAATGAATCAACATGACTCCTAATTGGATTAGGATTGAAGAGTTCAATTGAGTCATGGTTCATTCAAGTCCTAATTGGATTAGGACTAGCATAGATTGAACCCAAAATTGGCTAATCCTAATTAGATTAGGATTAAACCATGAGAGAGGCACCTAATCCTCTTTGGAAGAGGATTAGGCTAACCAAGTAAGAGGGGCATCAGCCCCTCTTCAATTGGTTAGGGCGACAAGAAGAGAGAAGGGGCCGGCGCTCTAAAGAAAGAAGGTTGTCAAGGGCTCCTAACTTGTAGGAGCCCTTGATGCTTATAAAAAGGGACCTAGGGCCGGCGCCCTAGGTGTGCTCTCTTCCCCCTCTTGCTGCCGCCACCAGCCCCTCTCCTCTCTTAGTTCAGCCGCAAGCAAGGGAAAAGGATCTCCAAGTGTTGGCGGCCTCCTCCCCTTCCCTTCCTTCATCCAACGCAAGGAACAAAAGAAGGCTGCGTGGGGTTCTTTCTTCTTCCTCATCTTCATCCTTCTTCTTCCTCCTCTCAAGCACAATCAAGGGTTGATTGAAAGAGAGGAGATCAGCCATCAAAAGAAGTCTTTGCAAGGGAGCTAGCACCCCGGGAAGACAAGAAAGATTTGATCGGTCCTCTACTTCGTGTGGATACCCGTAGAGGCCGGACGTTTGAACGGCTTCAAGCGAACCCTCTTCCAAAAACCACGAATTCAGATTTGCGGTGATCATCTACCCGCGCAAGGTGAAGATTTGATCTTCCTAATAGTTTTAAAAGTTTTTAATTCTTGCCTAATTACGAAAGGTCTCGAAACAACGTTCATGCGATGAACGTCGAACCCGTGCATGCCGATTCCGCTGCCATCTGAAAAATTTTTGAAATATCAGCGGCATGGGCGGGTCCCCAACAGGTTTTACGGGCTCACCAACGAACCTATGTTGGTTTTTCGGGCTCACCAACGAACTTTTACAATTGGTTTTACGGGTTCACCAATCAACCTATACCGTTGGTTTTGCGGGCTAACCAACTAACCTTTACAATGAGTTTAATAAATAAAGTAAGAAGATTTAAGCTCCTAGATGAGCAAATATAATAATATAATCTACAAAGAAGAGTTTAGAAAATAGTTATCGCTTGATGTGACTTCTCTCTTCTTTGTCAAGGATGCTTCACTCTTCAAGAGTGGATGGAGCTCTTAATGACTCTTGGAATCTGCTCAACCACTTTCTTTTGACTCTTGAATGAAGCACTTGGATGAAGAAGATTAGGGCACTTTGTCTTTCTTGGGTACTCTTTGATATTTTGCAAAAGGATGTTCTCTCTGATAAATAGTGCCAGTTTAAATAGTTTCCTTCATCCATTGGACAAGCCCCAATGGTTAGAATTCAAAAACTAGCGGTTACTCACTGTTGGAAGAACAAAAAGTACTTCTGCAGAACTAGCCGTTATGCTTCTGCCCGTGCTTGGGTCGACTCAACCTTTCCTTGGGTCGACCCAACTTTCACTTGGGTCGACTCAACCTTTCCTTGGGTCGACCCTCTCAGAACCACAGAAACTTGTAATTCAGCCTTCCTTCACTTGGGTCGACTCAACATTTCTTTGGGTCAACTCAAGGTTTCAGTTGGGTCGACTCAACTTTTCCTTGGGTCGACCCTCTCAGGGTTTCCAGAGAACCTATTCTGTCAATGTATTCTGTCACTGCCTTTGGGTCGACCCTCTCAGTGTTTGGGTCGACTCAAGCTTGGGTCGACTCAACTTTCTCTTGGGTCGACCCTCTCAGTGTTTCCAGAGAACTGTTTTCTTGAGGCTTGAGAGGCTTGAGGTTTGGGTCGACTCATGCTTTTCTTGGGTCGACCCAACTACTGTTCATCCGTGCCATTTTTGCAGAAGTGTGCCAGATGCTTTCTTGATGTGCCGGGGTCGACCCAATCAACCTTGGGGTCGACTCAATCCACACTTTGCTGCAACTCAAGGTTAGATTCATCCATATAAACAATGAAATGCATCTTTA
Organism: Phoenix dactylifera; assembly: GCF_009389715.1. NCBI lineage: Eukaryota > Viridiplantae > Streptophyta > Magnoliopsida > Arecales > Arecaceae > Phoenix > Phoenix dactylifera. The sequence goes on from NW_024069906.1 coordinate 11,558, forward strand.
TCTTATTATACGAATATACTGAGAGTAACAGACTTATAAATGAAGTATTGAATTAACTTGTAACATACTCTTGATTATTGCTTGTTAATCATCAAAATAACACTATCATCCTCAATCTCCCTCTTTTTGATGATTACAAAATATAGAGTATGAACCTATTGATACTTATCTTAAAATCAGTTTTAAAAGGGCTCAAGTTGCTGAATTTCAGCTTTTCAAATATGAGAGTGAAGTCTCCCCCTATTTCATCCAAATGTTTCCAATTTGACTTTTTGAATTGCTCCCCCTTTCATTTATATTTCATTAAAGATGAAACTTCAAAAATTTGAGATAAAGCATGAGTTTCAGATTATGTATCGAGGTGTGAAAGGTATGTGCAAAATTCTGAAATTCTATGTGCTAAATTCTGAAATTCAATAGAAATTTTAGATTTGATCATTTTCATTGTTACAAATTGCTCCCCCTTAAATGTATATGCTTTCCTATTATAATTTTCAACTTGTTTGACAACTTATTTCTCTTTCTTACACAACTTATTTGTCTTTCCTTACTTCTCTCCCTTTTTGTTATCATCAAATAGGTGCATGGGAATATACACAATAATTAACAAACATTTAAACTTCATTGATCAAAATAGGAACATTTTAGTACAATTAATGTCAAAAACAAAAACAAATACAATGTTCCTCAATCAAAGTTTAAAATACATGATCAACACAAAATACATATAAGAACTAAATACATATCCTAGGCTCTAAACAGAAATACTAATATCAGCCTAGGGAGTATCTAATGGCTGTGATCTAGTCCTCATCCTCCTAGTATAAGTGGCGAGGGGAGGTCGAGCCTGATGAGACTGAGTCTGGCATGGAGCACGGTGAGCTGGATGACTCTGTGCCGAAATCTCTGACTCAGCTGCCTGTGGCATAGATGGTCCATGAGTCTCTCTCTCTCGCCGTAGAGCTCCTATCTGCTCTCTCAGATTACTGATCTCAGCAAACATGATATCTAGTCTGCTCGTCAGCCCATCAGTGATAGTCATCGCCTGAGCTGACATAAGCTCAGTCATTCTACTCCAGAACTCATATGTGTCTCCCGCAGGAACAGATGACGATGGTCCAGCCTCTGAAGGTGCAGTAGGATGATCCATATGCTCCTCATCCTCAGGGATAGGGTCTCCAATATCTGGTGCATCACCCTCTGGTGCATCACCCTGAATCCCTGCTCCAGAACGAACCCACTGCCCGTTCACTTTCTCATAGCCCATGCGAATAAGTGTTCGTGCAGTGTATGTATCAGTAAAAAGCAGATGCCTGGAGATCTCCCCCTCGACAGATATGTCGTGCTGTCGAAAGATCAAGGTGAGTATCATACCATAAGGCAGGGATACTCTAGAGTTGCAGATCACCTTCCTCATCTGCCTCAGTATCATGGCCGGGAAGATTCAGGGGAATATCCTGAATAATATGCTCCATCACTACTAGATCTCGCTCTGAAATGAGATCAAATCTCCCGCTCTTCGGAAAAAGAATCCGACATATGAAGTTGTGCAACAACCTCATCTCTGTAGAAAGAGAGCTCGCTATAATCTGCTCCGAGTAGTCGAAGTCTTCATTCTCAAGAATTAACTGCAGGGCTTTCAACTTGTTTTCTGGCTTTTCTGGAGTTGCTCCTTCGCAGGGGAGATGAAGCAACTCACTCAAACTCTCTTCGGAAACTCGAACCCTAACTCCTCGAACTTCCGATATGAGCCCTCCCATCCCAGTTTTAAGGAAGGCATAGAACTCCCGAACTAGTCCGGGGTAGATCACCACATCTAGGGAGCAAAGATACTTCCAACCTTGCCTTCGGATCCATTCCTCCAAACGGAACCCTTCTTGATCCAAGAACTCGGAATGGATACTTCTCCCTGTTGTAACCGGTCTCCCCGCAAACTTTGCAAGTTGTACTGAAGGGGAGGGAGGAGGAGGTAGCTCTACACGTGTCTCACCTTGTGGAGACACTGTAGATGGCTCTGTAGCTTCTCTTTCCGCACGTTGGATCCGTGAGACTCTCCCGGATCGCTTGGTTACGGCTCTTTTGGGTCCCATTTCTCCAAGATCTTGAAGTAATCTACTGTTTGAAGATGATTGGAGGAGATTTGAGAGTGGGGAATAGGGTTTTCGGAAGAGGACAAAGTGTAAATAGTGCCCTAGATAGCTCACGGGTCCCCCTTTTAACAGTGGGGTCCCGTGGTCGACTCAAGAATTTTCTTGGGTCGACTCAACGTTGGGTCGACCCTATTCTGGGTTGGGTCGACCCAAGTTCAGAAATTCTTCCTTTCTCTTCCTTTTTGATTCTAAAAATTTTCCTTGCTTCCAATCCTTACAAATTCTTTCTGGGACAATGATACATGAGTAAGAAATCTATAGATAACAAGTTTAACTCATGTTTCATGGATTTTTAGAAATGGGAGGAATGTATCATGAGACTGCTTGCTCCCTTTTATATCTCTTCAATAAAAAGGATCACATATGCCTAATTCCCTCCTTAGCGTGCAGAATCTATCTTCACTCAAGGGTTTTGTGAATATGTCAGCTAATTGTTTTTTAGTACATATATGCTCAATACATATGTTTCCATTTTGCACATGATCCCTAATAAAATGATATCTTATTTCTATGTGTTTGGCTTTAGAATGCTGAACCGGATTTTTAGTGAGGTTGATGGCACTAGTATTATCACACTTAATAGGAATGTTATCTAGCTTAACTCCATAGTCCTCTAGTTGTTGCTTAAGCCATAGTACTTGAGCACAACAACTGCCAGCAGCTATATATTCAGCTTCAGCTGTCGACAGTGCCAATTGAATTCTGCTTTTTGCTAAACCATGACACTAAGTTGTTTCCTAAAAATTGACATGTTCCACTAGTGCTCTTTCCCATCTAATTTGCATCCAACAAAATCAGCATCTGAGTATGCAAGCAAATCTAGACAGGAGTCTCTTGAGTACCATAATCCTATGTTCGTAGTTCCTCTTAAATATCTAAGGATTCTTTTAACCGCACTTAAATGTGACTCCTTAGGATCTGATTGGTATCTAACACATATTCCTACACTAAACACGATGTCTGGTCTACTAGCAGTAAGGTAGAGCAAGGATCCAATTAGTCCTCTATAAAGCTTAATATCAATACTCTTTCCTTTCTCATCTTTGTCTAGCTTACTAGTAGGATTCATTGGAGTGCCTACTCCCTTATGATTTTCATTCCCAAACTTTTTTAGTATTTCCTTTGTATACTTAGTTTGATGAATGAAGATACCTTCTTTAGTTTGTTTGATTTGTAATCCTAGAAAGAAACTTAGTTCTCCCATCAAACTCATTTCGAATTCTCCGTGCATTAAATCAGCAAATTCTTTGCAAAGAGTATCATTTGTGGCACCAAAGATTATGTCATCTACATATATTTGTACCACTAATAGATTTTCGTCCTTTCTTTTAAGAAACAGTGTTTTATCTACATTTCCTCTACTAAAGTCATTATTTAGTAGAAATTTGCTTAATTGATCATACCAAGCCCTAGGTGCTTGCTTCAATCCATATAATGCCTTATGTAGTCTAAACACATGATTTGGTAATTCATGATTCTCAAAATCAGGAGGTTGCTCTACATATACTTCTTCCTCTATAAAACCGTTTAAGAATGCACTTTTTACATCCATTTGATACAATTTAAAATCCATGAAACATGCAAACGCTAGAAGTAATCTAATAGCCTCTAATCTAGCTACAGGAGCAAATGTTTCATCAAAATCTATCCCTTCTTCTTGATTGTATCCCTTAGCTACAAGTCTAGCTTTATTTCTTATAACTAATCCATTTTCATCTAATTTATTTCTAAAGATCCATTTTGTTCCAATTACAGAGTTATGCTTTGGTCTTTCAGTTAATGTCCATACATTACTTCTTTTGAATTGATTTAATTCTTCTTGCATGGCATTTATCCAATTGGTATCTTTTTCAGCTTCTTCATAAGTCTTAGGTTCTAACTGTGAAACAAAAGCAAGATAATCATTTAAATTTCTAAGAGATGATCGAGTTCTTACCCCTTGAGATGGATCACCAATGATTAAGTCTTTAGGGTGTCCATATGCATACCTCCATTCCTTTGGCAAGTTTTGAGATTATGGTGGCACGCAATCATCTCCCTTATCTTGAATTGGCACGTTATCAATATTCAACTTTTCAAAGTTAATAATTCATGGATCATCATCAAGAATATTTTCTTTCCTAGCAGACTCACTATCAGACTCATCAAATATGATATTAACTGACTCTTCGACTACAAGAGTTCTTTTATTGAATACTCTGTATGCCCTGCTAGATGTGGAGTATCCTAAGAAGATACCTTCATCTGACTTGGCATCAAATTTACTTAGATCCTCCTTGCCATTGTTTAAAATGAAACATCTACATCCAAATACTCTAAGATATTTAGCAGTTGGTTTCTTATTCTTCCAAAGTTCATAAGGAGTTTTCTTGGTTATTGGTCGTATTAAAATCCGATTTAGAATATGGCAAGCAGTGCTTATAGCTTCAGCCCAAAAGTACTTTGGAAAATTTGACTCGCACAACATCGTGCGTGCCATTTCTGCCCATGTCCTGTTTTTCCTTTCAACAATCCCATTTTGTTGAGACGTTCTAGGTGCTGAAAATTGATGTGAGATACCATTTTTATTAAAAAATTCTTCAAAGTGTTGATTTTCAAATTCAGTACCATGATCACTTCGAATTGCTACTAAGGTGAGCTTCTTTTCATTTATGATATTATTATAAAGTTTCAAGAATTCTGAAAATGCTTCATTCTTATGTGCCAAAAATGAAACCCATGTATATCTTGAAAGATCATCTACAATAACTAGTCCATACTTCTTCCCTCCTAGACTCGCAGTTCTAGTGGGTCCAAATAGATCCATATGTATGAGTTCAAAAGGCCTAGTTGTTGATACTATATTCTTTGATTTGAAGGATGATTTAGTTGGTTTTCCTAATGAGCATGGTCCACAGATTTTGTCCTTTTCAAAAATCAATTTTGGCACATCTTTTATTAATTCCTTCTTAATTAGTTTTGATATTAATTCCATACTAGCATGTCCTAGTCTACGATGCCAAAGCCAACTTGTTTCATTTTTCTTTTCTTCATTAGTAATTAAGCATAATCCATTTTTCTTGCCTAAATCATGAAGATCTACCATGTAAATATTTCTTTGCCTTTGTCCTACAAGTACAATGCTATTATCTTTAGGATTTGTGATTATGCATACTGATGCTTCAAATGTGACTTTAAACCCTTTATCACAAAATTGACTTATGCTAAGTAGGTTATGTTTCAAACCCTTAACTAATAAGACATTTTCTATGAAAGTAGATGGAGTAATGAAAATTTTACCCTTTCCAATGATATACCCCTTTTCATTGTCTCCATAGGTTACTACTCCACCCTTCTTAGATTCCAAGGTGACAAATTGGTCTACGTCACCGGTCATGTGTCTTGAACAGCCGCTATCTAGATACCATCATTTTTCCACTTCATTAGCTGCAAAACACACCTCATCGTCATTGGCCATATGGCATATTTGGGCCATCTCTTGATGATCTTCTTCTTCCGAACTTGATTCCTCACTTTCACTCCATTCAGCCATGAAAGTTCTTCTTTTTGAGTTTTCTTGCCATCCACTTTAATTCCGAGCAATCTATCTTATAATGTCCGGGTTTGTTACATTCATAACAAATAGGTGTTTCTTTTTCCTTTTCTTTGTTCTTACCCTTTTCTTTGCTTGAGCTACCTTTGAAGAAGGGTTTCTTTTTATGAAATCTATTCTTACCTCTCATAAATTTTCTGAATTTTCTTCCAAGCATAGCCATTCCTTCTTCATCAAATTCATCATCATCATCTGAATCTTCCGACTCAGTTTGTTGTTTTGGAGTGGTTGACTTTAGGGCAATGGTCTTTCTTCTCTTGACCTCATCTTCTAAATTTTGCCTCATGGTCAACTCATGGGTCATGAGTGATCCTAGAAGTTCCTCTAATTGCAGTGTATTGAGGTCCTTAGCTTCCTGAATTGCAGTTACCTTGGCCTCCCAAACTCTTGGTAGAGACCTGAAAATTTTTCGCACCAATTCAGAGTTAGTATAAGACTTTCCTAAACTCTTTAGCCCATTTATAATTTCAGTAAAACGAGTAAACATATCAGTTATGGACTCAGTGAATTCCATTTTAAACAATTCATACTTATGTACTAATATATTTATTTTTGACTCCTTAACTTGATTAGTCACTTCATGAGTGACCTCAAGTTTGTCCCAAATTTTTTTTGCAGAAATGCATGTAGATATTCTATTAAATTCACTTACATCTAATGAACAGTAAAGTACATTAATTGCTTTTGCATTTAATTGTGCTAATCTTCTATCACTTTCATTCCAATCCATTTCTGGTTTGGGTATGATAGTGCCCTCTATACTAATTGTGGGTGTGTGAGGTCCTCTAGTAATGATATACCACAATTCATAGTCTAAAGCTTGAATGAATATCCTCATCCTAGCTTTCCAGTATGTGTAATTTGTGCCATTAAATAGAGGAGGTCTATTTGTGGATTGCCCCTCACTCATAGAACATCCCACTTGGGTTGTCATGATCTTTAACTCTTGATTGTGAGATCAATAAGTACTATTGGAGCACCTTGCTCTGATACCACTTGTTGCCCAAGGTGACAAGCCAAGAGAGGGGAGTGAATTGGTTTCTCTTAATTTTAACTATCTTACTTATGTTAATTGATGAGTTAGTGGAATTAAACAAATCACAATACAAACAACAAGAAGTATAGTGGTTCGGTGCTCTCCTAAGCACCTACGTCCACTCCCCAAGCGACCCCTTGGAAATTCACTATAATCCCGCGGATTACAGTTGGATTGTTTTCCGGGCTCACAATCCAAAAACCTTTACACTTTGGTTTTCCGGGTTCACCAAAAACCTATGTTGGTTTTACGGGCTCACCAACGAACCTATGTTGGTTTTCCGGGCTCACCAACGAACCTTTATAATTGGTTTTACGGGTTCACCAATCAACCTATACCGTTGGTTTTGCGGGCTAACCAACTAACCTTTACAATGAGTTTAATAAACAAAGTAAGAAGATTTAAGCTCCTAGATGAGCAAATATAACAATATAATCTACAAAGAAGAGTTTAGAAAATAGTTATCGCTTGATGTGACTTCTCTCTACTTTGTCAAGGATGCTTCACTCTTCAAGGGTGGATGGAGCTCTTAATGACTTTTGGAATCTGCTCAACCACTTTCTTTTGACTCTTGAATGAAGCACTTGGATGAAGAAGATTAGGGCACTTTGTCTTTCTTGGGTACTCTTTGATATTTTGCAAAAGGATGTTCTCTCTGATGAATAGTGCCACTTTAAATAGTTTCCTTCATCCATTGGACAAGCCCCAATGGTTAGAATTCAAAAACTAGCCGTTACTCACTGTTGGAAGGACAAAAAGTACTTCTGCAGAACTAGCCGTTATGCTTCTGCCCGTGCTTGGGTCGACTCAACCTTTCCTTGGGTCGACCCAACTTTCACTTGGGTCGACTCCACCTTTCCTTGGGTCGACTCTCTCAGAACCACAGAAACTTGTAATTCAGCCTTCTTTCACTTGGGTCGACTCAACATTTCTTTGGGTCGACTCAAGGTTCAGTTGGGTCGACTCAATTTTTTCTTGGGTTGACCCTCTCATGGTTTCCAGAGAACCTATTCTGTCAATGTATTCTGTCACTGCCTTTGGGTCGACCCTCTCAGTGTTTGGGTCGACTCAAGCTTGGGTCGACTCAACTTCCTCTTGGGTCGACCCTCTCAGTGTTTCTAGAGAACTGTTTTCTTGAGGCTTGAGAGGCTTGAGGTTTGGGTCGACTCATGCTTTCCTTGGGTCGACCCAACTACTTTTCATCCGTGCCATTTTTGCAGAAGTGTGCCAGATGCTTTCTTGATGTGCCGGGGTCGACCCAATCAACCTTGGGGTCGACTCAATCCACACTTTGCTGCAACTCAAGGTTACATTCATCCATATAAACAATGAAATGCATCTTTATCTTATTATACGAATATACTGAGAGTAACAGACTTATAAATAAAGTATTGAATTAACTTATAACATACTCTTGATTATTGCTTGTTAATCATCAAAATAACACTATCATCCTCAGAGTGGCATAAAGCGAGATATAGCTCAATATGTTGCACAGTGCTTAGTGTGTCAGCAAGTGAAAGCTGAGCATCAGAGGCCTGCTGGACCACTACAGTCCCTTCTCATTCCTCAGTGGAAGTGGGAGCATATCACCATGGATTTTGTGACTGCTTTGCCTAAGACTCCTCGGGGTAATGATGCAGTGTGGGTGATTGTTGACCGACTGACCAAGTCAGCACATTTCTTGCCTTTTAGTGTTGGCTTTTCTTTGGAGAAATTGACAAGTATGTACATAGAGCAAATTGTGAGGCTGCACGGGATTCCAGTTTCAATTGTGTCTGACAGAGATACTAGATTTGTGTCACAATTTTGGAAGAGCCTTCATAAAGCTCTTGGTACAAGACTGGACTTCAGTACAGCTTTTCATCCGCAAACTGATGGACAGTCGGAGCGCACTATTCAGATCTTGGAGGATATGTTAAGGGCTTGTGTCATGGATTTGGGTGGTGCTTGGGATAGTCATTTGTCGCTGGTTGAGTTTGCCTACAACAATAGTTATCAGGCCAGTATTTAGATGGCTCCACTGTGGATAAGATACAGATGATCAGAGAACGACTCCTTATAGCTCAGAGTAGACAAAAGAGTTATGCTGACAATAGGAGAAGAGAACTAGAGTTTCAGATTGGTGATCATGTTTTCTTGAAAATATCTCCTACTAAAGGTGTGATGAGGTTCGGGATTCGTGACAAATTGAGCCCTAGGTATGTTGGTCCGTTCAAGATCTTGGACAGAGTTGGAGAAGTGGCATATCGTTTGGCTCTACCACCAGCTTTATCAGGTGTGCATAATGTATTTCATGTTTCAATGCTGAGAAAATATATTCCGGACCCGAACCATGTGGTAGATTTTGAGCCTATAAGTCTGCATGAGGATCTGACTCATGAAGAGTACCCGGTACGGATTGTGGATAGAAAGGATCAAGTGTTGCGACGTCGGACCATTCCTTATGCAAAGGTGCAATGGAGCAATCACTCAGAAAGAGAGGCCACTTGGGAGCTCGAGGAAGAAATAAAAGCAAAATACCCTCAACTCTTTGGTACTCTAGGTACGTTAATTTCACGGACGAATTTTTTTTTAGGAGGGAAGAATGTAAAAACCCAAAAAAAAGGGGGGGGGGACGGGCAGGCCCGAAAAAACCGGGCCCATCCCCTTATTATGATCGTGCCCTAGGCACGATCGTGGTGGAGGAAGAGAGGGGTTAAGGGAGGCGGCGGCGTGAGTTGGTTCGCCGGAGGAGACCGGACGCCGAAGGGGAGACCGAACGCCAAGATCCGGCCAGCCACGAAGGAAGGCCACTCTCCTTCGGTGAAGATCCCCACGGGTGAAGAGATCTTGGGCTGCACGCGTTGATCCGGGTTACTCACGGATTTCTCCACCGATTCCTCGCCAGAAAGGTCGCCGGAGCACGCCGTCGGACCGAGGTAAGTGGGGCTCCCTTCCTTATGCTTCATTTCCTGAACTTAGGGCGGTGATGGTGGGGATTTGGCCGACGAGACCGTCGGAGAAGGATCCAAAACAGGGTACCCCTATTTCAGCTTTTCTCCTTCGGATTTCGTCGCCGCCGGCCGCCGGTTGGTCGAGATCCATGGCATTGGGGGTTGATCGAGTTTGTGGGAGGATTTGGGAGGGATTGCAGATTGTTTGGAGATGGGGGATGGCGGATCCGAGGCCTTCTTCCTCGTGATCCCGTCCCCTCCTCCTCTTTCCCCTCGTTGGTTAGCCGCCGGCCGGCGACGATGGCAGTTGGCCACCGGCGGCGATGACGGCAGGGGGGAGGCCACTGGGGTTGCCGTCGGGTGGGAGGTCGATCCACTGTCAGTGGATCTTCGGTTGGTGATGAAGGAAAGGGGGGGAACCCTTTCGGTTGTTTGGGAAAGAAGAAGAAGGGGGACCTCCTCTTCTCTCTTTCTTTTGGCCGGCCACCATCACCGGCGTGGCAGTGGCCACGGCTGGCGACGACATAGACCAGTGGTACAGGGTGGGAGTCGGGCCACCCCAATTGCCCTAGATTTGAGGGATTGAGATGTTTGGGGACCTGGTGATGGATCCCATAGTAGATGTAAATTTTATTTTAGAATATTTAAATATTGAATAATTTAGTCTGTGAAATATAATTGATGTTGTAGGGAAAAAGCCAACGGTGCTAGGAGATTTTGATCAGGAGACTCAGCACCCCAGCGCGTAGGTTGTGATTCGGATCTGTGCTTGTGTCAGTCTACAATTTCTGTAAGAATCCCTACATCTGATGCACTTTTATTTATGCATATATTGGATTTATCGTTGGATATATTTTATCAGTATGTTGCTATTAATTTTTGAGCTTGTATGACACTATGAGGTGTGCATTTTGTTTATTATGAAAGTATTGGAACAATTAAATTAGGAAGGAATAACATATTTTTGAGAATTTATGAAAATATGTGATGTGATGGAAATGTGATTAAACATGTAAAACTAGACATGTAAAATGGGTTGGACTAACCTTGTCATGAGATAGCCTCTACGAGCTTATGCGTAGGATAGCTGCCACGAGCTTATGCGTGGGATAGCCTCTACGAGCTTATGCGTAAGATAGCCTCCATGGGCTTACGCGTGGGATAGCTGCCATGAGCTTATGCGTGGGATTTGTGCAGTCTTGGACTGGGTCATGAATTTGGTTAGTCCAAAGCCAGAAGTGAAAAACTTTGAAACTTGGGAATCAGAGTAATATAGAAATTGATCACATAATGTGAAAAAGGATTTATGTGTATGAAATGGTTACATATAATTGTTGTTTGTTGAGCCTTTGAAATGATGAAATGATATTATTTTGATGTTTTGATCATTTTATTATTACTGTGTGTGGCTGTTGGGATTCTTACTGGGCTGGAAAAGCTCATACTACTCTTACTTTCTTTTTCAGAGGCACTGGATTTGTAGAGTCCATCGGGTGGGACGAGAAATGAGATCAGCATGGAGTCTGACTGCTAGATAGATAGAAGTTAATCTATCTTTTGTTTATGGACATTGGAAAATTATGTAATAAATCAGTACATTTTGGTTGGATTTGATTTAATTACATTAATCATTGATTTTGGCATTTATGGAATTATTGAAATTATTTGTTTATCTTAGGCCTTGCATGATCTTTAGGGCACTGCTCTAGGGCTCATGCGGTCGGTCACGTACCAGACCCGGGTGATGGGTTCGGGGCGTGACAGTATTCAATTTCTAGGTTATTTTGATACCCATATATATGTATTTCTGCTCATTTTGATACCCACTATTTTCAAAATTTCAGAAACTAAATATTACTTTAAACCTTTAAGATTTAGCCCTCTAACGTCAAAAATCTAACGTAAATAAAAGATTAGGTCTCACCTTGATGATGGCTTCAACAACTTAGCTTTTTCCCCGTCTACTTCTTCTCTAAAGCACCCACCAGCGATGACGAGGCGGTAACTGACGAGGCTCCGTTGAGAGGAGGAGAAGAGGGAGACAGCGGAAGGAGGAGGCGGAAAATGAGAAAATAGAGAAAAAGAGGGGATGGGAGGCGCCGGTGTTGGGTGGTCGGAGAGAGGAGAGGCGGTGGAATGAAGGCCGCGCGAGGGGGGAAAGAGCGTGAGGGAGAGAGAAAGGCGGTGGCCGTCGGACGTCGCTCGGCACCGGAGAGGAGAGAAGGGAGGAGGAGAGGAGCTAGGGCTTGATCGATCGGGATGCAAAATGAGGAGGAAGGGGCCGGCCGCTTGGTTTTGTTGTTAATTTGGCTTTTGACGACGCTTATTAGCGTCGTTTTAGGTTGGGACTATGACGACGCTAATAAGCGTCGGCTTTTCAATTAGATTACAACGACGCTTTTGAGCGTCATTTTTTCTTGAGAATTACCGATGCTTACCTAAAGCGTCGGCAAATTTTGGCGGGGAACCCTTTTTTCCCGACGCTTCTCACTAGCGTCGGAAAAAAAGCGTCGGGAAAGGCCAATTTTCTTGTAGTGTCGGTCCAGTTTGGTCCGAAGTCGAGGTGTCTAATATTTTTTTTCATCGATCTTGATGAAGTAAATTGTCCCTTTATTGTTGTAAAAGTAAATTGTCCCTCATCCTCTCATTCTCTCATGCCTTTTTTTTCTAAGCTTGAAAATTGTTCTTTAGATGCCAGCAAGGAAATGTTTGATATGCATCAAGGTAGTCCTATTTTTGGAGGGACTTTGTAGCTTAAAATCAAAACGCTGCCATGTTGTTTTGCCTTCTCTTCCTTGCTACTCTGATCATTTGGACCATGTTACAGTAAACTATGGTAGGACCATAGATGTGATGCATCATTGTTTATTAACTTATCAACAAATGATGCTTACCTAGATCATTGAGCTTAATGGGTATAAAGGTGTACATGTCCGTGAATATGTTGAGCGGCTTGCCTGTTGTGATTGATTTACAGTTACATTGTTGTCCTGTCAATTACAAAATCTTTTATCAACAGGTTATCGATTACTCCATTAATTTGAAGTCTCCATTGTTTTGTAAATTCATTTTCCCCAGAGTGGATTTTTTGCGGGTAGCGAGTTTCGAAGTGCGTATATACCAATGTTAGGGTGACCTAAATGACATTAATGAATACTTAGAAAATATTCAGAAGCTTGTGCTACATATGGTGGGGGGAGCTAAATTGTGTGCAAAATTAGTATAGGTTCCATTTTCGAATTTTCAGACTGCTTGTTTGACTTTTTACATTTTCGAGTACGGTGATGATATACGCATGACATGGAAACATCAGTTTATGAATTTTTTGGGTAAGGATTTCCAACAGGCCAAGTACCTCCAATCAAATGACAGTAATTATTAAAGCTTATTTTTTGAAGATTTTGTTAAGATGTCCATATATTTTAAATACTCATCTAATCTTTTGAAATCTTTGTTAGTAATCCAGGCAGCACGCTCCATATCTTAATTTCGCAATTTGAGGTGGAAAAGTAGAGAGTATAACTAGGCCTTAAGCACCCTTAAAGATGCTTTAGCTCACTATATTTTGAAATTGCATGACATAAATTCTTTTATCTGGATTTTTTCTTCAAAAAATATGATTTCAATAGTTTTGAATGTTTACTCAAAATTTCTGATTTTTTTTTTGAGATGACACATATTCACAGGAAAAAAAATAGCACAGCAGCAGATTGAATTGCGGTATACGTAGCCAATTATTTAATAACTATTTTATAAATCTCAATTTTCTTAACTCCCACTAAGCTGTTGAACATTTTTCATACTAAGGTCCTGTTTGGGAGAGTTGTTGGCAGTAGAGCTGTTGGAAGTAGAGCTGTTGGAAGTAGAGCTGTCTGAAGTAGAGCTGTTATAAAAAGTTGTTTGCTGTTTGGTAACTACATTCGTAAAGTGCTGTGGTACTTTGTTTTGTGTTTGGTAAACAAACTGAGAAAGTACTTTTATATAACAAAATTACCATAAAGGACATTGCATGGTG
>NW_024069907.1:0-25171 GCF_009389715.1 Phoenix dactylifera
GATAGCAGGTATAGGCTTTTCCATAATAGGTATTTCAGACATAAGATTCTTAAACCATTCTGCTTCTTGACTTGCAGAATCTAAGGCTACAATCTCAGCCTCCATAGTGGATCTTGTGATCACAGTTTGTTTGGATGATCTCCAAGCAACAGCTGCACCACCCAACATGAATATGTATCCACTAGTTCCTTTTCGTTCACTGAATCAGTGATCCAACTAGCATCACTGTATCCTTCAAGTACAGGGAAATCTTGAGTAATGTAAACCATAATACATGGTACCTCTCAAGTATCTAAGTACTCTATCCAGTGCTTCCCAGTGACTAAGACTAGGGCAACTATTAAACCTACTGAGCTTTCCTATAGCATAAGAAATGTCAGGTCTACTTGTATTTGCAACATACATCAGTGTCCCAATAATTTGAGCATATTTCTCTTGGGCCACTGGATCACCTTTATTGCACTTCAAGTTCAAACCATGCTCATAAGGTGTACTCACTGGTTTACAGTTGTACTTATCAAATTTCTTCAATATTTTCTCAATATATTGTGATTGATCAAAGATTATACCATCAGGTATTCTGGTAATCCTGTTACCAAGAATTACCTCTGCCTGACCTAAATCTTTCATATCAAAATTATTAGACAAGAAAGTTTTGATATCAGTCACCATATTCATATCAGTACCAAAAATTAAAATATCATCAACATATAAACACAAGATAATACATGAATCATTTTCTAACTTTGAATATAAGCACTTATCTGATTCATTTGCTTTAAAGCCATAAGAAACAATTATTTTATCAAATTTCCTATGCCATTGCTTAGGAGCTTGTTTTAAACCATAGAGGGATTTGACTAACCTACAAACTTTTCTTTCCTGTCCTTGAGCCACATATCCCTCTGGCTGATCCATATAGATCTCTTCCTCTAAATCACCATGAAGGAAGGCAGTCTTGACATCCATTTGATGAATTATCAAATTATGGATTGAAGCCAGTGCAATTAAAGTACGAATTGTGGTTATCCTAGTTACAGGAGAATATGTATCAAAGTAGTCAATACCCTCTTTCTGAGAAAAGCCCTTAGCAACTAATCTTGCTTTATATTTTTCAATAGAACCATCAGGTCTTAATTTCTTCTTAAATATCCATTTACAACCTATAGCCTTACTACCAGGTGGTAAGTCAGTTAAAAACCATGTTTTATTAGTCATAAGTGAATTCATTTCACTATTAATAGCTTCCTTCCAAAACATAGAATCTAATGAGTTCATAGCATCTTTATAAGTTTTAGGATCATCTTCAACCATAAAAGTATAGAAATCAGATCCAAAATCTTTCTTTTTCCTAATTCTTTTTCCTTTACCAAGTTCATTAATATCATTAAGTTCATTTTCATTTTCATTATTAGGAATAATTAGAGAATTAGATGGCGAACTACAAGATGCATCATTAGATCTATCTATTACATGCTTTTCTATTTTATCCTTAAATGGAAAAATGTCTTCAAAGAAAGAAGCATCTTTAGATTCAATTATAGTATTCTTATCTATGCCATTAATATCAGAACTAATGACTAAGAACCTATAAGTAACACTATTAAGAGAATAACCAAGAAACACAGCATCAAAAGTATTAGGTCCTAATTTTCTTTTCTTGATTAAAGGAATATTAACCTTAGCCAAACAACCCCAAACTTTTACAAAGTTTAGGTTAGGTTTTCTTCCTTTCCAAAGTTCATAAGGAGATTTATTAGAACCTTTAAATAGAACCCTATTAAGCAGGAAACATGCAGTAAGCATTGCTTCCCCCCACCAAACCTCAGGTAAACCTGAGTTGGCAAGCAAAGATCTTACCATATCTTGCAGAGTCCTATTTTTCCTTTCAGCCACTCCATTAGACTGAGGTGAATAGGGAGGTGTAACTTCATGTAGAATTCCATTAACTCTACAGAATTCATTCAAGTCATTAGAGGTGTATTCTCCTCCTCTATCTGACCTGAGAATCTTTATTCTCTTGTCAAGTTGATTTTCTACTAAAGATTTATAAGTCTTAAACATCTCAAATGCTTCATCTTTAGATTTCATTAAATAAACTTGACAATACTTAGAATAATCATCTATGAAGGTAATGAAATACCTTCTACCCCCTTTAGTCAAAGTTCCATTTAGATCACATACATCTGAATGTATTAATTCTAATAAAGTTGAATTTCTATTTACTATTTTAAATGGTTTTCTAGGTTGTTTAGATTGAACACAAATTTGGCACCTTTCCTTTTCATTTAATGAAACATTAGGAATAAACCAGAGCTAATCATTCTTTTAATAGTATTATTATTCACATGTCCTAATCTAGCATGCCAAAGAGATGAAGAACATATTGAAAGCACAATTTTATTATTGTTATCAGAAGAAAAATCCAAAGATACATTATTTATTACATACAAGCCATCACACTCATAGCCTTTGCCTACAAATGTTCCATTCTTTGTTATAATCACTTTCTTAGATTGAAATAACAAAGAATAACCACTCCTATTTAGAAGAGATCCACTGATCAGATTCCTCCTTCCATCGGGCACATGGTACACATTAAATAGTGTAAGCACATTTCCAGACGTAAGCCTTAGAAGTACTTTTCCAGTTCCAAGCACTCGTGCCGAGGTGGAGTTCCCCATAGTTACTGTTAGGCCACTCCGGACCTGATAAGTAGTAAAAAGGGTATGATCAGTACACATATGAACATTCGCACCTGTATCCACTAACCAATCGGTAGAGCAAATTGCCAAATTTAATTCTGGACTTAAAGTTACATACCGATCATCAGTACTAGTAGGACCAATACTGGATAGCACCATGTTGGTTTGTGGATTTGCAGGTTGAGAAGGCGCATGTTCATAGTTCTGATACTTCTTCTTCTTCATCCGGCATACTCGAGCCATATGACCGAGTTTCCCACAATTGTAGCAAATCGGCTTCCGATCATTCTTATTGATATGATGTTTTGGCTTCATAGGTTTTCTTTTGTTTCTAGGTCCACCCTTTTCAAATTTGGAGTTCTTGAACTTATGGGTCTTATTCTGGCCTTCTACAAAGTTCACCTTGGTTAGAAGCTCAGGATTCATGAGTTGCTCATTATCTTTCTCAAGGTGTTGTTCTTGGATCCTAATGGCAGACAATAGAGTTTTCATTGTCATATCCTCGGTTTTATGTTTCAGGGATAACCCAAAGTCTTTCCAAGAAGGTGGGAGCTTGTCAATGGTACAAGCAACTTGAAGGCTCTCAGTTATTCCCATTCCCCTTAAGCCTAATTCATGATAAATCACTGTTAACTCATGGGCTTGTCAACTACGGGCTTGGTGTCAACCATCTTATAAGACAGGAATTGACTAGCAGCATACTTGTCCATTCCGGCATCTTGGATACCATATTTCTTATTAAGATCATCCCAAATCTCCTTGGAGGTTTTAAAAGTGCAGTAGACATCAAAAAGGGGATCAGTAAGATAGGACAGAATCCTTCCCCTACACAGGTAGTCTTTCTTCTTAAATTCCTCCAAATTACAAGTTCTAGCTGGTTCATTCTCTTCCTCATTTGGAGGAGAGTCAAAGATTATGGAAAATAACCCAAGTGTGGTTAAGAAGATTTCCATCTTCTGTCTCCAACGCTTAAAGTTATTTCCATTAAATTTTTCAGGAGGAACCGGGTCACTTGCATTGGCCATTGGGGTAACTCTAAGTACTAGCCTATTATATGTAGGAGAAATCTACTTCAAGAATGTTGGGAATATACTGTCCCAGAAAATTTTAAATCTATAATACTCTACTTCAATAAATAATAGGCAGAAATAGGCTTAGAGAAAATAAATAGAGAAAGTGGAAAAATGGAACCCGAGATGCTGAGGCGTGGTATGTTGGTCACTTTCCTTGAAGTAGATTTCGCCGCCTTACAGTGCACTAGGCTTGGATGGCGTTCTACTCCTGAGATACAACAGCCTCTCGCACTGTTCCTTCTGCCTCAATGATTTGCACGGATCAAAGAAGCTTCGAACCCAGAATCAGTATGCAGCAAGCCCGTTGATTGAAAGAAAAACAGCAAACAGGGAGAATAGAAGTTCTCTGTTTTCAATTATATATATCCTGTCTAATCCGAAGAGGTCTATTTATAGACTTCTTCGGGACAGACGCGACCCAAAACCGATCCAACGGTCAAAACCGGTAAGAAAGTTTGAAAAAACACTGGGAGTATGGCCAGCGGATGCGAGGTTGGTTGCGAAGAGGTGCTAACGAGGAAGCGACGTGGCTCCTCGTGCTATGGGTGCGAGGCACGGCCCACGCACCTCTTGGCTCATCGTACCCGTTGTCCGACCTCGGCTCCTCTGGGCTCATCACACCTGTGGTCCGACCCGACCTCGGCTCTTCGCGCTTCAGTTGAGGTGGGTCGGACGAGCACAGGCACACAGAACCTCGGACGAGCAGGGCAGCGAGCACAGCAATGCGCAAAGACTCGGACAAGCACAGGCACAACCTCGGACAGCAGCAGCACAGCCAGCTGCTGCAGAGAACCTCGGCTCGGACAAGCACAGGCAGCTCGGCTGCAGAGAACCTCGGCTCGGACAAGCACAGGCCCAACGAGCAAAGAGAACCGAGCTTTACGTAATAGAAATAAAAAGGAGGGAATGGGGAATCGAACCTGTTATCTCATCCCCACCCAAACAACGCACCAACCACCAAGCCAAACTCCCTTGTTAACATATATGCATAATATATATATTTTAAGTATGAAAACTTTTAATCATTATTTAATAAAAATCTAACAGTCCTCTTGCTACAGTTTGTCCTACAAAGGATTCTCTGATGCTTAAGTTAACTGAATTATAGGGAAACATGAAGAGTTTGAGAGAGACAGAATTTCAGAAGAGAAAATGGTGAGAAAATATACTTGAAGGTTCCCCGGTCCCTTCATTTATATAGAATAGGCTTGGTGCCTATCATCGAGAATAACGAGACACGCAATAACTAATGAGTAACAGATCCCACATTGCACACATGATGACAACTGCTCCAATCGTGCAATCTTGTTGGGTGATTGTCCTTACTATGTGCGTGATATATTAAGTGGTATGTCAAGCAATCATACACGCCTTACTCAAATTAAATCAAACAATCACAACAAGGATTCAAATGCATGAGAAAAAACATGAGAGGTTTAGAGAGATTACCAAGCAAAAATTGCAGTAGGCTAATTGATCAAACCTTTTCCGTACGTGTCCTCTAGTCATCCAAAATTCGTTCCTTCTTTCTTTTTTTTTTTCCTTTTTTTCGATAATCCTAACCAAACAAATAATGATTAGTACATCTCAAAAATATAGCAATATAAGGAAGTAGATGTATCCAAAAAAGAAACAAAAAAATAAATAAAGAAAACAACTGTGCTTTCAATCCCGGGCAACGGCGCCAAAAATTGATAGTCAGTTTTAAGACCACGCAATAGCACGTATCTGGCAGGATAGTGATTACGGGTATCGATCCACAAGAATTGGGGTACAATTGTTTTCTTAAAAATAATATTTGAAAAAGAGAGTTTGTGAGGACTATTGAACTAAATAATTTAAAAGAAATGTAATTAAAATGATATCAGTTGAGAGAACCTAGGATAAGGAATTCACCACTAACATAGGAATAAAGATTAATTGTATTTTGATTTATTCTTGGATTAACATGCAAATTGGCTACAAGCCTAATAAGCATTCAAATAGAAATTCACAAAAGCAATTTGAGAATAATCCATCTTCAGTTGGCATGCAATGTCTACCTTAATCTAATGTGGTAGCACACCACATCTTCCTTAAGCATGGACTATCTTCTATTTACTTAGTTAACATGAAGAACAGTTGTATAAACGTCAAACTTAAAATCACATAAATTAAATATGAGATGAAATAGAGTATTCATTAAGAACAAAATAAAATTTATACAACTCCAAAAATAGAAATCAAAGATACAAAACCCTTGATCCTTTGTTAGGCTGCATCCAGGCTAGAGTAGAGCTCAGCCTTCCATGAAGAATTGAACAGTGGCAGTGCAGAGGACTCCCATCACGGCTACCTCCTTTCTCCCGTCGTCTTCTCCTTTCTCGGACGTCTCTGGGAACTCCCCCTCCCCGAAGCTCAGTGAGAATTGGATCATTCCCAGGCTACCCCCTGTTCAACGTCAACTCTCCTTTTTATAGGCTGCAAACTATCCCTCCCTCCTCCTCTGTTTCTTCACGTGGCTGTTCTGAGTGGGAGGATAATGATGAAGAGGCTTGATCTGATCCGCCAATAATGGGAGATATTGTCGTATCTGATCCGGACGTTAGGGAGAATATGACCTGGGAGCTGATCGCAAAGAAGAGATGCGAACGGCTGGAACAAGCTGGGATTGGCTGGAATTAATCCCGAAACAGGGGAATCCGCAAGAAGATTTGATGGCTGGGTCACACGGAAGAAGCAGACGTTGGCATGCATCGCGGGAGGTAATCGTGATGTGAGGCGAAACGGAAGAAAGGTTGCTTGATTTGATCTTTACGGGCAGTTCGGAATCCACTGGTGCTCAGATGAATTTCCCCTGTTCTGATCCGTGGGAATGGAACCAATCCGAATGAGATGAAGGCTGGAAGATGATCTTATCCGGAAGAGGAGTTGATGCCGTTTCACCGCGGATGAAGATCTTGGACACGGGAGGTCACTTGCAGATGGAGTTCTCTGCTGAGAAGAGATGCCGGAAGAATTGGGAAGATAGATAGGATAAACTCTATTCTCAGGGGATCCGGAAGACTTCGATTTGAATCCGTGAGGGGAGCAGCTGGTGGTTGCTGGTTCTCATCCGGAAGTTGGGGAAGATGGAATGAACGAGATGCAAGGGATTCGGATAAGGAAGAGATGCTCACCGGCTGGGATCAAACGTGGGATGGTGTTCTCGGCTGAGAGAATAAGCTTGGGAACTAGCGGAAGAAAATGAGGATGCTGGGAGGAATCCGTCGATGAGGCGAGTTTGGATTCGGATGATGGCTGGGAAGCTTGGGAATCTAGTTAGGATAAAGAATGGTCGGTTTGGGAGGAAGGATTTTTAATAAGAGATGAAGGATTGATTTGTTGGGGTGAAGGAATTTGAGTTTATCCTGTGGACGAAGCGGAGGATCACATATGGCTTGTTCCTAAACAGGAAAAAAAAATGACGTGGAGGGAAGCGGAGAAAGATCTTGGATGCGCGAACATGGACGGCTGGGAGGAAAATTCTGTTTTGAGGCTAAAACAGGAGAAGTTTGACACGTGGGGGAATGAAATTCTGATGGGTGAACGTGTGAAGAGAATGAAAGGAATTGATGGGATGCAGTGTGGGTTTAGGCATCGTCCAATTGAGTTTTGACTCGACCTGCATATATAAGGTTCAATCAATAAATAATCAAATCAAACTCGAATTACCTTTAATTTATAAAAATGCAACGATGAAGGTAACACATCTTTTATGGTTAAATTTACAAAATATGTGAATTAAATAATGATAAGTGCTATGAGAAAGAGGGTAATTTATGTATTATTTAGCACTTATCAGTCTCAGTGTGTAGTAATCCTCTCGAGTTTTCTCCATCTAGACATACATCATGTGCCCTGAAGAGGAGGGTGAGTACCATACCATAGGGCAGGGATACCTTGGATTTGGTCACTGCATCGCGGATCTATCTCATCATCATCCGAGGGAGATTCAGGAAAATGCCCTGAATAACATACTCCATGATCACCAAATCTCTTTCAGATACATGATCGAATATTCCGCTTTTCGGAAACAAGATCCGTCCTATAAAGTTATGGAGTAGTCTCATTTCTGCAGATAATGGGCTAGCAACCAAATCATCAAAATGTTCCAACTCATCTCTCTCTAATATCAGCCGAAAAGCCTTCTCTCTATCTTTCGGTCTGTCGGGTGTATTTCCCTCACATGGTAAGTGTAGTAGATCACCTAGGCTCTGCTCAGTGAGGGTGATCCGGATCCCACGGACCTCAGACTCCAATCCTCCCGAACCGATCCGTAGGTAGGCATAAAATTCTCTAACTAACCCTAGATAGGTTGGTACTTCTAATGAACAAAGATACTCCCAACCTTGCTGTCTGATCCAGTCTCCCAATCTAAAACCCTCATTGTCCAAAAACTGAAAATGTATCCTCCTACCCGTTGTCATTGGTCTCCCCGCAAACTTGGCAAGCAAAACAGAGGGAGAGGGAGGTTGAGAGGGCTCCACTCGTGGTCTAGGTTGTGGAGAAGCAGGAGATGGTCTTCTAACCTCTTCCTCAACAGTAAATGAGCATGTGGATCTCACCGCTCGCTTTGCCACGGCTCTCTTGGGACCCATTTTCTTGAAATCCTTCCCTAGGACTTGATCTCTTGGCTTGGGAGAGGATAGATTTGGCCTTTTGGAAATATTTGGAATTGATTGGAGGAGTGGAAGAGAGGATTCCCTCGTGTGGAATAGGGTTTGATGCCCTATTTTATGCTTTCGGGCCCCCTTTTAAAGGAGGGGTCCCGCGTACTCGGATCGGCTCGAGTGGGGTCGACCCTCTTAGTGAAGGGGTCGGCCCCAGTTCAGGCCAAAAAATAATATATATATATTTTTAAAAACTCTTCTCTACAACCAAATGCTGTGAGCTCTCAGGGAGTCATTTATGCTTAACAGTAGAGGTTCTAGATTGATTATTTGACCAATGTTTTGGATAATATGAGAAGATATGAAAATGTATCATGAAACATTCGACTTTTCCTATTCAAATGGATCACATACTCCCAACTCTCTTAAGCATACTGAATCTATCTTCGCTAAGTAGTTTTGTAAATATATCAGCTAATTGTTTCTCGATGCACACATGCTCAATGCTTACATCCCCATTTTGCACATGATCTCTAATGAAGTGATGCCTAATCTCAATATACTTTGCCTTAAAATGCTGAACCGAATTTTTAGTGAGATTGATGGCACAAGTGTTATCGCATTTTATAGGAATTTGTCAAGTTTGATTCCATAGTCCTCCAGTTATTGTTTGAGCCATAGTACTTGGGCATAACAACTTCCGGCAGCGATGTATTCGGCCTCAGCCATTGACAATGCTACAGAATTCTGCTTTTTACTAAACCATGATACTAAGTTGTTTTCTAGGAATTGATATGTCTCACTGGTGCTCTTCCTATCTAACTTGCATCCAGCAAAATCCGCATCAGAGTATGCAAGCAAATCAAGACAAGAGTCTTTAGAGTACCATAACCCTATGTTTGTGGTTCCTCTTAGATATCTAAGGATTCTTTTGACAGTACTTAGATGTAATTCCTTAGGGTCTGACTGGTATCTAGCACATTTCCTACACTAAACACTATGTCAGGTCTACTAACAGTAAGGTAAAGCAAAGATCCAATTAAACCTCTATAGAGTTTCATATCTATACTTTTTTCTTTTTCATCTTTGTCTAGTTTATTGGTGGGGTTCATTGGAGTGCCTATTCTTTTATGATTTTCATTTTCCAAACTTCTTTAGTATTTTCTTTGCATATTTAGTTTGATGAATGAAAACTCCTTCCTTAGTTTGCTTGATTTATAATCCGAGAAAGAAATTAAGTTCTTCCATCATACTCATCTCGAATTCTCCTTGCTAATTCAGCAAATTCTTTACAAAGACTATCATAGTGGCACCGAATATTATGTCATCCACATATATTTGCATTACTAGCAGATTTTTATCTTTTCTCTTAAGAAAAAGTATTTTATCTATATTTTCGATACTAAAATCATTATTTAACAGAAATTTACTTAGTCGATCATACCATGCCCTAGGTGCTTGTTTCAATTCATATAGTGCCTTATGTAATCTAAACACATGATCAGAAATTCATGACTTTCAAAGTCAGGAGGTTGTTCTACATACACTTCCTCTTCTATATAACCATTCAAAAAGGTACTTTTTACATCCATTTGATATAGCTTGAAATTCATAAAACATGCAAAAGCTAGAAGTAGTCTAATAGCTTCTAATCTAGCTACGGGAGCAAACGTTTCTTCAAAATTTATCCCTTCTTGATTGTATCCCTTAGCTACAAGTCTAGCTTTATTTCTTATAACTACTTCATTTTCATCTAACTTATTTCTAAATACCCATTTTGTTCCAATTACAGAATTATGCTTTGGTCTTTCAGTTAATGTCCATACATTACTTTTTTTAAATTGATTTAATTCTTCTTGCATAGCATTAATCCAATTTATGTCATGCTCAGCTTCTTCATAAGTTTTAGGTTCTACTTGTGAAACAAAAGCAAGATAATCATTTATATTTCTTAGAGAGGATCGAGTTCTTACCCCTTGTGATGAATTACCAATAATCAAGTCTTTGGGATGTCCATGTGCGTACCTCCATTCCTTTGGCAAGTTTTGAGATTGTGGTGGAACATAATCATCTTCTTTTTCCTTTTCATCTCCCTTCTCTTGATTTGGCACGTCATTAAGATTCAGCTTTTCAAACTCAATAATTCCTGCATCATCATCAAAAATACTTTCTCTCCTAGGAGACTCACTATAAGACTCATCAAAGATAACATTTATTGACTTTTCAACTACAAGGGTTCTCTTGTTGAAGACTCTGTATGCTCTGCCAGAAGTAGAATATTCTAAGAAGATACTTTCATCTGACTTGGCATCAAATTTGCTTAGATCCTCCTTGCCATTGTTTAAGATGAAACATCGACATCTAAATACTCTAAAATATTTAGCAGTTGATTTCTTATTCTTCCAAAGTTCATAAGGAGTTTTCATTGTTATTGGACGTATTAAAACATGATTTAAAATATGGCAAGCAGTATTTATATCTTCGGCCCAAAAGTACTTTGGAAGATTTGACTCACATAACATTGTGGAGCCATTTCTACCAAGGTCCTATTTTTCCTTTCAACAACCTCATTTTGTTAAGGCGTTCTAGGTGCTGAAAATTGATGTTAAAATACCATTTTCATTACAGAATTCTTCGAAGTGTTGATTTTTCAAATTCAAGTTCCATGATCACTTCGAATTGCAACTAAGGTAAATTCTTTTCAGTTATAATATTTTTTATAATATTTCAAAAAAGCTGAAAATGCTTCATTTTTATGTGCAAGAAATGAAACCCATGTATATCTTGAGAAGTCATCCACTATTACTAGTCCATACTTTTTTCCTCCTAGACTTGTAGCTCTAGTAGGTCCAAATAGATCTATGTGATGAGTTCAAAAGGTCTAGTGATTGACACTACATTCTTTGATTTGAAGGACGATCTTGTTTGCTTTCCTAATGCACATGGTCTACAGATTTTGTCTTTTTCAAAAAACCAATTTTAGCACATCTCTTATCAAATCCTTTTTGACTAGTTCTGATATTAAATCCATACTAGCATGTCCTAGTCTACGATGCCATAGCCAACTTGTTTCATTTTTCTTTTCTTCATTAGTGATTAAGCATAATCCATTTTTTCTAGCTAAGTCATGAAGATCTACCATATAAATATTTCCATACCTATGTTCCATAAGTAAAATGCTATTATCTTTAGAATTTGTGATTATGCATACTGAAGCTTCAAAAGAAACTTTAAAACCTTTATCACAAAATTGACTTATGCTAAGTAAATTATATTTCAAACCATTAACCAATAAAATATTTTCTATAAAAGTAGATGGAGTGATACCAATTTTATCCTTTCCAATGATAAGTCCTTTTTTTATTGTCTCCATTGTTACCACTCCACCTCTTTAGATTCCAATATGACAAATTGTTCTATGTCACCTGTCATGTATCTTGAACAGCCGCTATCTAGATATCATCGTCTATCCTTGTTATTGGCTGTAAGATACACCTGTAATGAAAATCAAGAATGTACTTTAAGGTACCCAAACTATATTGGGTCCTTTAGGGTTAGTGGCTTGATATTCCTTTTGGAACCCAAATTTTCTTGTATTTTAGCTTACTCTTTTCACTCAATTTGTTATAGCTAAACTTTCTAAATTACACTCGTATGCTTTGGTGTCCTACTTTATTGCAGCAATGACAAGTTGTATTTTTATTTTTAGCTTTAACAAATATGTTCTTTAAGTATTTTTGCTTTCTATTTATTTTGTACCCTAATCTTACTTTATCATATACAGCTTTTTGACTATCAAGTATCATGTTTAATTTAGTCGAGCTAAGTGTAACTTATCCACTAAGGATTTATATTTTTCTGCATCTTCTTTTAGTTTAGAATTTTTAGTAATTAGATTTTTTAGTTTCATTAGTGAACTTCCTTCTTAATGTTTCATAGTCATTAGATAGTTTCAGCTTCTCTTTCATAAAAAATTGATTTTCATCTTTTAGAGCTTTATTTTTACTAATTAGCTTCTTGTGATCTTCCATAAGATCTAAAATTCATCATGTAATTCTTCTACTGTAAAATCACCACTCAAGTTCAGAATCTACCTCATCATCATTGGCCATGTAGCAGATTTGGGCCGTCTCTTGTTGATCTTTCTCTTCCGAACTTGACTCCTCACTTTCATGTTGGAAATCCTGGTGGTCGCATGCATATATTTTAAAAATTTTATAGGCGGAAGCATGAATTAACTATTTAATTCCTATGCATGCTAGAGATCATATCTCTACAACAAAAATAGATCCAGAACTTTAAACATTTATCCTAAACAAGTAGGCATGATTCTATGTCTAACATGTAGTCATGCAGATTTCAGCAATGATGAGAGCACAAAAGTGCGACCTACATGTCACCTAAATTAGTATTATTGCTAACCGATAATGATAAATTCACTGGATTAATATTATATTGAGGTTTGACACAGATTTTCATAAATCAGAGATAAAACACATTGAGTACAAATTTGACTAAAGAAGGATCCCTTCCCAGATCCGATCCGGTTGAAGATCGGGTCGAGTCCGAGTCGGGTTCGGGTCCGAGTCGGGTCCAATTTTTTTAGGCTTATTGAGAAAGAATTTTGGGCAAATTTAATTTGGCCATATCATAACTATGAGGTGCTGGGTAACCCATGACTTGAAAGACTTGCAATAGACCTCCAGTCAGAACAAATGATCCGTGACGAACTGAGTCCGTCCGTTTACAAACCAAATTTCACATCACACTATTTGTTTTTTTTATCTATATGACTGAACTTGGTGTCTCCCAGCTCCCATATCAGGAGGGCCAAAGATCGCACAACGCCCAGCCATCCCGTCTGCCCACGCGCATCTCCTCCTTCATTCGTGATCAATCTCACGCTCCTAGCTCTTCCGTGATCAATGCCACAACTCCTCTGCGATTCCTCCCAGCAGCCAATTCACAGCCGTGATCCAAGCTGCAATCAAGCCACTCGCGTCCACATCTTCAACGCCATCATCCCGCGGCCAGCCCTTCATCCGAATCAAAGCAATGCCCGTTTCTCCTCCCAGCCGTCCACGGATCACGCCATCATCGCCTCCTCAGTGATCCCTCCCATCTCCACCTCCTCCGCCGCTTCTTCCGCCCTAGCAGCACCCGTCAACAAGCATCAAGTCGCCGTCTCAGCCAGCACCTTCTCTTCCTCCACGCCATCAATGCGATCGAAGCCAGGACGGCCGCGTCCCCAGCGCGTCTCCAGCCGTCCGCGACCCGTTCCCATCCATCTGCGACCAAATCCCCGCGCCTCAGCCCGCGCCACCCTCCTTCCGTTTCCAAATCCCGGCCCCCAAGCAATCGGATCCCCAGCAATCACGCATCCTCCCCTCTCAATGCGTCAACGATTGATCTATAAAAGGGGGGGGAAGAAACAGAGGAAGAGAGCTCGGCTGGGTGGTGGCCGGCGGGTCCAAGAAATAGGGGAAGACGGTTCGGTTTGGGAGAGAAGAGAGAAAGAAAAAAAAATAGAAACACGGGAGGGCTCTGTTTTGGTTTGAAAAGAAAGAATAAAAAAATAGGGGAGGAAGAGCATTATGTTTCTTTTATTTGGAGAGCATGTTATTTTGGGGTTTTTGGTTTTAGTTTAATAAAGAGTTTTATTTATGCTCAAGTTTTAATTTTTGTTGTTTTTAATTTCTATTATTTTTAAGTTCCGTTCTTCAACTTATGTAATTTTCTCTTTTTTTATTTATTATGCAATACATTAAATCTTCCTTTATGCAATTTGTGTTCGCTTCAATCTTCTTGTTTTCATCCATTTTAATTTATGTCAAAGCTTTTCTTTGATTAATTAAATATATAAATACTTTTCGAATTTAAATACCTGCTTTTAGTTAATTTCAAATAAAGAACATTCTCTGGTAGACTAGAGAATCCATCAACATCCCCGACATAATGTTTTTCTTTAGTTATTCAAAAATCGATTTTGAATCCGAGTGAACGTTCTAATTTTTAGCAACTCCAATCGCCTCCCTGTGGATCGACCTCTTACGACCGCTATTCTTCGAGTAGGAGAGGTAAGAGTAGAATTTAAATTTAACTTTGTTTGTCGGTTCTAACAACGATCTGTCTAGCATATTTTTAGGTAGACAGGAATCGGACGAACAGAATTTTGGCGCCGTTGCCGGGAGGCAAATCGAGAAGCAAGAACGATCACGAAGATCAAATCGGATTTTGGATGCCCGGAGTGAACGCACTCCGGTAGTAATTTTTATTTTTATTTTTATTATTTTTCTTATTTTGATTATTTCTAGTTAAAATTTCGTAGTTATTAAATTCTGAAATTTGAAATTCAAAAAAAAAAAAAAAAAAATATTTCAAAATTCAAAAATTCAAAAATTTAAATTCAAAATTTGAATTCTGAAATTCGAAATTTGAAATTTAAATTTTAAAATATATAATATAAATTAAAAAAAATAAAAAAAATATTATTTTTGCTAGTAATTGATAGGGTGCAATCCTCCGAGGTTATCATACCTCTATTGGGACTCCTCACGGAGTAATCTCCAGAGCTTATTCAACGGGCATTCGGAGATTGACTGACGCATAAGGATTGTGTTTAGTTTACATTCAAGTTATTGCTATATAAAAAATTAAAAAAATTAAAAAAAAAATTAAAAAATAGTAAATATAAAAAAAAATTGCTTGCTCATTTAATCAGTACAACCTAATGACATTGCATAAACTTTAAAAAAATATTGATTATTTGCTGCATTTAGTATTAAGCATTTGCATAAAATAATTTAAGGGCAAAACCCATTAAAAAGATAAGGTCGGGAAGTCATTACCTGTCCTTAGCCCAAAAATCACCACCTTGCATACATATCCTAAGCCAAATTAAATTAAAATCAAATTAGACGTTGGCCTTAGGGTTTTCGAGCTCAATTAGGCTCTTGGAAAGAAGCGGCTGAAAGCCACTCCAGTGAGAATTTAGTAATTGGTGATGTCTAGGAAAGTTTTACAACAGTGAGAACTGTTACGGGTATTGTGGTATCGGTGTATCCCTTCTGGCACCACCACACACCCCGGGACTTTCCTGGTCACTGGTTACTGGATCACTTAACTGGTAAGCTCAAGCTTAATCTGAAAGGGAGATTAGGAGCTGTCTAATCTAGAGAGAATTTCAGAAACTTTTTAACCTGATAAATCTCTGTGCAACTAGATTTAAAAGCTACTAAACCTCACTTAGTTCTAAGACTAATAGGGTCAAATTGTTGTGTGGTGTTGATTGTGGTCATCTTGGTCTAGCCCTTCTTCTCTTCTTAGGATTTCATTTAGGAGTCGAGTCTAATTAAGTTGTGGATAATGTATGCATGGTAGAAGATCATTAAGGGTAAGTTAACACCATTTAACCTGAGATTGAAAAACATCGTCACATCCGACGAATTATTGATCAACCACCAATCTCTACAATGGGTGACATATTAGAACCTGAATGAATTATTCGCTCCTGCATCCGCTAGTCCACCTACATGTATAGTATTGCCAATAAATAATGCAGCCCAATTTGAAATTCGGGCTGCAACAATAAACATGTTACCCAAGTTTCATGGGTTCGAGAGTGAACAACCCTATATTCATCTAAACAAATTTTTGACAATCTGTCAAACGTTTAGAAATCAAAACTTAGATGAAGAGGGTATTAAATTAAGGTTGTTTCCCATGACTTTAGAGGATCGTGCTGCTGCATGGCTGTATTCCCTTGCTTCAAATTCCATCACATCATGGGAACAACTATCTAAGAAGTTCATGGCTAAGTTCTATCCTATGGTAAAGACTGAAAAAATTAAGGATGCCATAAGAACTTTTAGAGAAAAATCTGAGGAGGAATTTTTCCAACTTTGGGAAAGATTCCATGATCTTTTGGTCAAGTGCCCGCACCATGGGCTTGATAAGGCTGATCTGGTCCACTTCTTTTATAAAGGACTACCTCCGGCACATAGAAACATGATTGAGTCCATGCACAAGGGTAGGTTCATGAACCAAACCCCAGATCAAGCCTATGAATTTCTTGTTGACTTAGCTGAAAACGCCCAAAATTGGAGTAGCTATGGTGAGGAAGTAAATAGAGATGAGTTCGGGTCTAGAAAACCAGGTAATTATGAAATGAAAGCAGACCCAGAACTCAAAAATGTCATGTCCAATCTGGTGACTGGAATGAACAACTTAAGCAAAAAGTTTGATGCTTTCACTGTTTCCACTAGTTCGAGTTCATACAAAGAGTAAATCCCATCATGAAAGTGGATCACGAGTCACAGTTTATGTATCTTGTGTAACAGTTCGGAGCATCTAGTGGAGTGCTGCCCTAATCTGCCCACCATAAAGGCGAGCAAGCAAATGCTCTAAATTCATATAGTGCCTTTAAGAAGCCCACTCCCAACTCGTTCAGCCCAGTTTACCCTGATAATAGGTTCCACCCAAATTTCTCATACAAGCAGAATGAACCTATTCAGCATCAAGGTGGTCCACCAGGTTTTCAGAACAACTCCCAGGATAGGTCCATCACAAATGAACCAACCATTGGTTCCATCTGTACCTCCTTATAATGCCCCTATCCCACAGCAACCTTCACAATTAGAAACCATGATGGCTAATATGATGAAACAACAACAAGATTTTATCAAGCAACAACAACAGACCAATACAGCCCAAGCCCAGACTAACCAATTCCATGCGCAAGCAATTGCAAAACTTGAGGTTAGTCTAAGCCAAATAGCAAACTCTCTAGGGGATAGAAAGAAAGGTGAACTACCTAGTCAACCAGTGCCTAACCCTAGTAGACAACAAAATCAAGATCAAAGAGGTCAGTATCAAATCAATGGAAATCCGACCTATGAAGTCCAGGCAATTACCACTTTAAGGTCTGGCAAGCAAGTGGACAATAAAGTCCAACTTCCTGAACATGAAAAAGAAAATAAAATGAATCCGATAAGAACCCTTTCAGAAGAGAGGTCAAGAACAGGACAAATAGAAAAAAGGAAGAACCCATAGAAACATACAAACCCAAGGTTCCCTTTCCCAGTAGACTTCAGGACTCCAAGAAACAATCTAACTTTGATGAAATCATGGAAGTCTTTAAAACTGTTCAAATAAATATACCTTTTCTCGATGCCATAAGACAAATTCCTCCTATACAAAATTCTTGAAAGACCTCACCACGGTCAAAAGAAAAACCAGTATTCCTAGGCAAGCTGTTATGGCTGCACAAGCCTCATCTCTCATTCAACAACAGATTGCCCCGAAATTCAAAGACCCTGGTTGCCCAACCATTGAAATAAAAATAGGAGAGACGATCATCCAGAAGAGCTCTATTAGATTTAGGAGCCAGTGTGAACCTACTTCCTACTATGTGTACCAAAAGTTAGGTTTGGAGGAATTAAAGCCTACAAATATTACCCTTTCCTTAGCAGATAGGACAGTGAAGTACCCCAAGGGGATTGTAGAGGATGTAATAGTGAAAGTAAACGAGTTTTACTATCCTGTGGACTTCGTTATCCTTGAGACTGAACCTGCAATACATCCAGACAGTCACACACCTATAATTTTAGGTAGACCTTTCTTAGCCACAGCAAATGCTGTGATCAACTGTCGAAATGGGATGCTGAAGTTATCTTTTGGCAACATGAAAGTCGAGCTTAATGTCTTCAACATAAGTAAACAACCACCAGACGACAAAGAAATCAATGAAGTTGACATGATTGAAAGTCTGGTTCAGGAGACTTTCTTACAAACTTATATAAGGACCCTTTAGAAGCTTACCTTGCCCATTCCGAGGAAGGGGTCGAGCATGCCTCCCTAATTCTGTTCCCCTTATGATAGATCGTCATCAGCCGACTGTTCTTCTCGGACTCTTCCAAAACCATTCTTAGATAATGGTTGAAAAAAAATGAATTTACATTTTGTCTGGCTGAAGACATAAAACTTAGCGCTCTTGGAGGCAACCCAACATGTAAATATTATTAAAATAATAATAATAATAATAATAAATATAATAATAATAAAAAAAATTTACTAACATGCAGGTTTGAGGGTTTTTGGCCCCAATTGTCATTTACCCACCATATCAGGTAACTTCTCCTCTGTCCTATTACTGCTTTAAATTTTCTTTAACATTGAGGACAATGTTAGATTTAGGTATGGGGGTGAGAATATTTTTGATTTTTCTACCTAAAATAAAATAAAAAAGATTTAAAATTAAGAATATTTTTGATTTTTTAAAAAAAGATTTAAAAAAAAAGGGGATTCAAATCTAATCTTTTTGGCTGTACAAACTAGGAATTGCTTTGACAATAGCTTTGAGTTAAGGAATATGATAGCAGTTCTAGCTTGAGTTTTCGTTCCACCTATCTTCTGCTAACATGATACAAGATGATTTAGCACCTACACGTAAGCACATGAATAGTGGGGTATGTAACTTGCAACTAATATGAATACTTTTAATCTTCGGATAATTTAAAGTTATATGTGTGATGAACACCCTATAAAAAAAATAAAATAAAAAATGAGTTTATTTTAAGTCTTCTCACTGAGTAACCGGGCCTCTTGCCTGGCAAGCAGCGAGTGTTCGCGTAAAAAGGTGAGGATGCTGAGATTAAACTCTGAGTGACTAATTTGGCCTTGAAGCCTAGTTAACTTGAGTTATTAAGCCTGTTAGGGTGTCTCTACACCTAGTGCCCTGAGCCATCTGGATCGGGAGTCATTGGCCTAACACTCGCTACATGGGTCAGCTAGAAAGCTTAATAAGGCTAGATATTGCACAAGTCATTCTTTTAGCATTCAGTCTGATAAAAATAATAATAATAATAAAAAATGGGTGTTCATTACCATTTAACTCTAGAAAGTCTTGAAAATTGGAGTGATCATGTTGGAAGTAAGTGAAAGCCACTCATTTATATGATACTATCTTGCACCTCACTACATTCTTGACTTGTTAGCAGATAGATGGGGTGTAATGAAACTTGAGTTAGAGTCTGCTTAAATATGATAGCAATAAGTCTTTATTGTCCTTGCAATTCTAAGTTCATACAATAATACTTGTTCAAATTTTGAGTTAAACATTAGAAATCCTGACTAATGAAGTTTGTGGGTAACTTCACTGCAAACCCTCACGAGACAACACTCGTCCACTAGGGTAACCTAGGGGTTTAAAGGCTTGTTGCACGTGCTAAGTGCAATCGTGACTCCCTACGAAAATGGGTACATATCTTAGTTTGTGTATTTAGCTTCAATAAAAAAAAGAAAAAAAAAATCATAAGTTAGACTACATCTTTTTGTGCCCTCATTTTATCGTTTGCTTGTTAATTGCTAGAGACTAGCAATAAGCTAGTTGGGGGGTGTGATGAGAGCACAAAAGTGCGACCTACATGTCACCTAAATTAGTATTATTGCTAACCGATAATAAATTCACTGGATTAATATTATATTTGGGTTTGACACAGATTTTCATAAATTAGAGATAAAATGCACATTGAGTACAAATTTGACTAAAGAAGGATCCCTTCCCAGATCCGACCCGGTTGAAGATCGGGTCGGGTCCGAGTCGGGTTCGGGTCCGAGTCGGGTCCAATTTTTTTAGGCTTATTGAAAAGAATTTTGGGCAAATTTAATTTGGCCATATCATAACTATGAGGTGCTGGGTAACCCATGACTTGAAAGACTTGCAATAGACCTCCAGTCAGAACAAATGATCCGTGACGAACTGAGTCCGTCCGTTTACAAACCAAATTTCACATCACACTATTTTTTTTTTTATCTATATGACTGAACTTGGTGTCTCCCAGCTCCCATATCAGGAGGGCCAAAGATCGCACAACGCCCAGCCATCCCGTCTGCCCACGCGCATCTCCTCCTTCATTCCGTGATCAATCTCGCGCTCCCAGCTCTTCCGTGATAAACGCCAGAACTCCTCCACGATTCCTCCTAGCAGCCAATTCACAGCTGTGATCCAAGCTGCAATCAAGCCACTCGCGTCCACGTCTTCAACACCATCATCCCGCGGCCAGCCCTTCATCCGAATCAAAGCAATGCCGTTTCTCCTCCCAGCCGTCCACGGATCACGCCATCATCGCCTCCTCGGTGATCCCTCCCATCTCCACCTCCTCCGCCGCTTCTTCCGCCCCAGCAGCACCCGTCAACAAGCATCAAGTCGCCGTCTCAGCCAGCACCTTCTCTTCCTCCACGCCATCAACGCGATTGAAGCCAGGAAGGCCGCGTCCCCAGCGCGTCTCCAGCCGTCCGCGACCCGTTCCCATCCATCTGCGACCAAATCCCCATGCCTCAGCCCGCGCCACCCTGCTTCCGTTTCCAAATCCCAGCCCCCAAGCAATCGGATCCCCAGCAATCACGCATCCTCCCCCTCTCAATGCGTCAACGATTGATCTATAAAAGGGGGGGGGAAGAAACAGAGGAAGAGAGCTCGGCTGGGTGGTGGCCGGCGGGTCCAAGAAACAGGGGAAGACGGTTCGGTTTGGGAGAGAAGAAAGAAAGAAAAAAAAATAGAAACAGGGGAGGGCTCTGTTTTGGTTTGAAAAGAAAGAATAAAAAAATAGGGGAGGAAGAGCATTATGTTTCTTTTATTTGGAGAGCATGTTATTTTGGAGTTTTTGGTTTTAGTTTAATAAAGAGTTTTATTTATGCTCAAGTTTTAATTTCTGTTGTTTTTAATTTCTATTATTTTTAAGTTCCGTTCTTCAACTTATGTAATTTTCTCTTTTTTTTATTTATTATGCAATACATTAAATCTTCCTTTATGCAATTTGTGTTCGCTTCAATCTTCTTGTTTTCATCCATTTTAATTTATGTCAAAGCTTTTCTTTGATTAATTAAATATATAAATGCTTTTCGAATTTAAATACCTGTCTTTTAGTTAATTTCAAATAAAGAACATTCTCTGGTAGACTAGAGAATCCATCAACATCCCCGACATAATGTTTTTCTTTAGTTATTCAAAAATCGATTTTGAATCCGAGTGAACGTTCTAATTTTTAAGCAACTCCAATCGTCTTCCTGTGGATCGACCTCTTACGACCGCTATTCTTCGAGTAGGAGAGGTAAGAGTAGAATTTAAATTTAACTTTTGTTTTTCGGTTCTAACAACGATCTGTCTAGCATATTTTTAGGTAGACAGGAATCGGACGAACAAGCAACCTAGTTGATTACTTATTTTAATTTTTAATGAGATCAGATCTCATACCTTTTTGCTTTGAGAACTTTGATGATGCCTTGATTACTTGTATAGCCGCACACGTGTCCGGCCTCTACGGATAGTCCACGCGAAGCTCTAGGAAAATCCACAACTGCAGGAGTGCTAGCTCGTGCAGAGGTGCTGCAGTGGCTGAACTTTTCTCCCTCGAAGCACTCAACTTTTGATTCTTCTTTAAGAGGATGAAGGATGGAGATGAAGAAGAAGAAGGAGGAGAGAAGGTGGCTGGCTCTCAGAATTTTTCTAGAATTTAGAACCCTTTCTAAAGACCATCTCAACAAATCCTAAGTGTGGGGGTCCTTTTATAGCCAAAAGACCCTCCATGCCTCACACCTCTTTTGGCCAACGAATTTGGCTGCTAAAATTCCCAAAAAATTCTGGTGAATCGGCAGCTAAGAGATGAACAAATTCTCTTGTAATCTTGTGCCAAGAATCCCTAAAAATCAGAAGGTTATTGCACCCCAAACTTCAGCTGCATGCCACCCTGCTTGATGCGTCATGCAGAGGTTTCACGGGATTCAGCCAGTTGTCTCGATCCTGGGATATCATTGAGAAATAGGAATCCCCTACAAATTAGGGATTTGATTCCTATCTTTTTAGGAAGATTTGAGGCACCATATTTTTCTAAAAAATAGCCACACCTCCTCTTTTCTCACGCCAAAAATTGGCCAAAAATAGAGAGGATAGGCACCACTGATTTTAGGGATAAGAATGAGGTGTCTTTCTTCTCCAAGAAAGAAAGCTAGGATTCTAAATTTTAGGAATTCTTCTCCATAATAAATTCTGATTATTTGGACTCTTAATCCTCATCAAATAAGGACTCTTAATTGACTTGAGTCAATCCCAATCCAATTGGGTCAAGTCCGATCAATTAGGTTATGCCCAATCGGCTCGGATCGAACCCGATCGAATTAGGTCAAACCCTAATTTAGCCCAAATTGAATCTAATTCAATTTGGCTTAATTAAAGTCCAATAATTCAATCAAATTAAATTTATTAGTAATCCAATTACTAATTAACCCTCCAATAATTCAATAATTATTTTAATGCAACTTTTGCTTAGGATAATTTGTCAATCGAATTGACCAAATTATCCCTGAATGATTCTTAATCATCAATCAGCCATTTGATCAACCTAGAAACTTCTATGCGTGTGACCCCATAGGTTCGAACCTAAGCCGATAGCACAAGAACAACTTCTTGTACTAATCGAAATGACCATCTAGCAATGGTACCCGACGTTCGGATAGGCCGAATGATTGAAGCAACATTCAAAAACCTCTGGACTATGGTTACCATATAATTTATCCCTATGACTCCTAAATACCAGGATGACTTCAGAGTTCTGTCAACTCTGTAATAAGTGCATCCATAATGTGATTCACTTTTAGAAATTCTGTGACTCCTCACAAGAATTACCCTCGCCAAGATTTTGCTAAATCACAAGGCATTATCTCCTATTTCCAGAAGGGGTCAATTCCATCTTGACTCACAACTGACTACGCAAGTACTTGACTATACCCAGTGACCTTCCGTCACTGAATTAGAAATTCAGGTAGTTCGGTACCAAAGTACAGTGAGTTGCTTGCTAGTCACAGGTTGCGGTCTCAGATCAGAGGGCCAAACTTATACCCATATTCACTCGGAACATCTCTTGACAGTAGAGCGTTCCGGAATTGGTCACGTTCAATGAAATGTACTCCTACACTTCACTTGTATGACATATCAGTGTCTCCACACTCCTTGGTTAAGAGGACAACCAACGTATATGTCACACATTGACCTAATCTCGATAATGCTGTCGTCCTAGTAACAGCATATCATTTGATCGCGAACAGTTTTAAGGACCTGAAGATAAATCCTTTTTTATCATAAAACAAGTCCTAAGGACTTCATCATATAAAAGTTCATTTGAAGATGTACAATGAAATGATGAATAATGCCAAATAACACTTTATTAATTTGTCAATTCATTTACAAAATTTAATCATCAATATGCTGACGATTGACATTTAGGATCCAATTTCCAACAACTCCCACTTAGCCTAAAGCCAATCGGCACAGTATCTAATACCCATCTTCGACTTGTGTTCGTTGAACTCTTTGATGCCGAGGACTTTGGTAAATGGATCAGCCATATTTTTTTTGTATCAATCTTCTGAAGATCAATGTCACCTCGTTCGACGATCTCTCGAACCAGGTGGTAGCGACGTAGAATATGCTTGGTCCGCTGATGTGCTTTGGGTTCTCTTGCTTGAACTATGGCTCCAGTATTGTCACAAAATACAGTCACTGGACCATCAATGGAGGGTGTCACTCCAAGCTCAGTGAGAACTTCCACAACCATACAGCTTCCTTGGCGGCATCAAATGCTGCGATGTATTCTGCTTCACATGTACAATCTGCCATTGTATACTGCTTGGAACTCTTCCAGCAGATGGCCCTACCCTTAAGAGTAAAGATATATCCCGACACACTCTTGCTATCATCTTGATCTGACTGAAAACTTGAATCGGTATATCCCTCAAGTTTTAAGTCAGAATCACCGTAGACAAGCCACTGGTCTTTAGTATTTCTCAAATACTTAAGGATGGTTTTTACAACCTTCCAATGGTTGCTACCTGGATGAGACTGGTATCTGCTCACTACTCCTAGTGAGTATGCCACGTCTGGTCTAGTACATGTCATAGCATACATTATAGATCCCATTGTCGAAGCATATGGAATTCTATCCATACTCTCTCTTTCTTGAGGGGTTGTCGGACAATCCCTCTTAGAGAGGTTAATTCCATGGCCTATCGGAAGATAGCCTTTCTTGGAATTAATCATACTGAACCTCTTCAGTATGGTATCAATGTATGTGGATTGGGATAATTCAGGCAATCTTCTAGATCTATCTCTATAAATCTTCATCCCTAGGATGTAAGATGCTTCTTCCAAATCCTTCATGGCAAATTGAGATGATAGCCAAACCTTTATTTCTTGTAATGCAGGAATGTCATTTCCAATTAGAAGAATGTCATCCACATACAAAACAAGAAATATAATAACTGAACCATTTGCCCATTTATAAATGCAAGGTTCCTCTTCATTCTTAATGAAGCCATACGATTTGATCATCTTATCAAATCGTATGTTCCAACTCTGTGAAGCTTGCTTTAATCCATAAATAGAATTTTGAAGCTTGCACACCTTAGACTCATCTGTAGATATAAACCATCAGGTTGCATCATATACACCTCCTCTTCTAAATCTCCATTTAGAAAAGCGGTCTTTACATCCATTTGCCAGATTTCATAATCTAAGTGTGCTGCTATCGCAAGCATAATCCGAATGGATTTGAGCATTGCCACAGGAGAAAACGTCTCGTCATAGTCAATACCATAATGCTGACGATATCCTTTGGCAACCAGATGGACTTTATAGGTCTCTACCTTTTCGTCTGCGCCCCGTTTCCTTTTAAAAATCTACTTACACCCTATGGGTTTAATCCCTTCGGAT